>NC_135760.1:18038579-18086079 GCF_052425735.1 Oculina patagonica
GAAGGAATTAATTTTGACGAAGAATACAAACCGATTTCGATTCGACTGGCGGATCATAGGAAAACGTTAGTGTTCTCGCAAGTCTTCACAAAGAGATCGGCATATTCCATTCCATTTATCGTGAACGAAGAGCGCATGATTAAAATAGCCCTTTGTGAAGGGACATGGTACGAAAATCTGAAAATTAAAAACCTGTCAGCGATTGACAATGTGAAGATTATGAATTGCTTATCAAGCTTTCAAGTGAAGGGAACAAGACCATGGACCAACGTTAACCGTTATACCACTTTAGACGTTGGCATAAGCCAAAAGAGCCGTAGAGTAAGACTCACCGTTTACGTAGATTTTGTAAGATTCCGGCAACATAGCATCACTCTCGAACCCTGCACTTTCTTTACACAATTTGATCATCCCATTAGGGTCCTCAGCTGTCCCAAGTTGATGCTGTCACCAGAAGACATGACAAGGCCACTCTTGTTGTGCGAGACGTCCACTCATCGTCTTCTTGATTCAACAATTGGAAACGAATTATTCCAGTGTCGTGTAGTCCACTCTAATCAAGGAAGCAATCCGTTATCTGCAGTGGAAATCGTAGATCTTGATGGTAAAACTGTAGCATCATCCCACGTCCTGAGTCCAACTGCTCTTCCACACATCTGTGCCATTGAACGCAAGAAGACGTGCGTTTATCTTGACGAGGCGTGCAATGGCGAGAGAGCCATGCTAGTGAGAGGTGAAAAGGATTATGGTGTGTGCATTGGCAAATGGAGAGAGATGGACGCCACAAATGGAGATGAACCGAATTGCTTTGTGGAGATTAAGTTCTTTAGACTACAAGGAAAGCAAGGTTGGTGTAAAGTACGCAAATTCAAAGGAGGCTTGTACCAGATAGATATAAACTCCAACAGCTTCATGACAGTTGATATAAAGGAAGGCATCATTACCACATCTCCATTTTGTCAAGACCTACCAGAGATTCTCGCCCTTGCTTTGTCAGTGTCAATTCTGTACCTATTGTGTAAGCCGTACGTTCCAAAAGAGTCAAGAGAGTCGTGGCCTTGTTATCATATACACAGACAAGCTGATCGACTCTCGCCAATGATTTTAGCTGCAGGGTACTACAGCACCATGGTACCTACAAACACTGCATTGATGTGCAAACCTGCTCTGGGTTTTCATGATGGTCCAAATTTGAAATACGCAAGCTATGATCTTGACAAAGAATTTGGCTCTGAAACTGAAGAGGACAGTAGGAGAGGAAAAGCGATGAGAAAAGCCGAAAAACTGAGAATAAGAGAAGAAAACGAGATGTGGCAAGAGAAAACAAGACGAAAATTGAAAGAAGAAAAGAAGTGGCGAAAAGGAAAGAAGAAGAAGAAGAAAGTTGGAGGAAAAAAGAGCGGAGAAGAAAGGAGAGGGAGGAAGAAAGGAAGAGAAGAGAAGAGAGAAGAGAAGCGGCGGTAGGAGAGAGCTCCGGAGATTACGGAGGTTGCGGTGGATGTGGTGGATGCGGTGGCTGTGGAGGTTGAGCAAGATGTTTCGATTAAGGAGACCGCCTTAGTTTTAAGTTACACGGAAAACTATCGTACTCTGTTGCAAAGGAAGAGTAGACCTCTAACTAATTCATCATCGGCCCTAGCTGGACAAACTGTTTGGCCATTTTTGTTACATATAAGGCTCCTTCAACATTTTTTCGTCATAGCCATATTGGTAAGTTACATGACCTGAACTACGAGAATTAAGATTTAAACAGCTTTGACATGAGAAGTATAATATCATTGATTAAAGAACACAACGAGCGTCGATGGATCTGTGTAAGTTATGTCGATTGTAATCAAGTAGCTGTAATGATCTGTAAAGTACAAAGATCAATAAAATGAGCTTATGTTTTGTCATTTTATGTATCCTGCCTGTTGTCCGTCTAAGCTCCCAGACTTCTTTAGCAAAATGAAACGAAATGGAGATCTAAGTTTGGTACGATTTGTTCGAAGTGATTTTTTTATCCGGCGACGCGGATGCTCTTTACCGCCTTTTATCCGAAGGGTTTTCTTCTTCCTCGCACGTGTAACTTCAAGCGAACATAATGTTATGTTCCGAGCTCCGTTACACGGAAAACCTTTTTTTAGACTAAGGGCGCTCTCCCTTTGTCAGAACTGGCCGGTATAAGACCGGTATATTCGAGAACCGAATTCAGAATTCCGTTGTTAGTCCTGTCAAATCAGTCAATACATAAATATTATACATTGTTATGGTGGATTTGTGGGAAAATCTCGTGCAAAAGACTTATTTCACATTTAAAACCACTGGACCGGACGGCAAGTTCTGACAAATGGAAAGCACCCTAAGTAAATGACAGCCACTTTGGAAATGCGAATAAAACATTTTATTACAGGAATTTACCTATTTGCTAACTATTTACAAAGATCCAATACGAAATGCTAGAGTCTTGGGTAAAAAATAGCCCACAGCAAACGTCCTTGTTTGCTTAACTGCAAACAGCCAAACTCTAAGTTTTCGCTTTGCAAAACTTCTTTTTAGCGTATTACTCGAGGACGCGGGAGTATTCGATGGCTGTTTGTGTTTTTTCATTCTAGAATTCAAAGTAGGAAGAAATTTGTCCAGCATGTAATGAATTCAGAGTTGTAAAGTTGTAGAAGAGCCGGTGATTCCGTTGTAGATGTATGTGTTGTTGAACGGTACAAACTGATGGGTTACAAGCTTCACGATTTCTTGAGCCGCTGCGCCTGAAAAGGAGAGATACTCTGATTTAATTATAATAGTAAAACGTAACGAAAATGTTTGTTCAAAACTTCTCGTTCTTTTCGCATCGGAAGGCCACGCACAGGGTCATTTGAGGCCCTATGCCACGACACGGTAAAATGCCGGTCATCAGCCCTATGCTTGTACAATTTTGAAATTTGGAGGGTCTTCAGGTGAGATTAGAATTGTGGAGCTTATATGAGAGAGAGGAGGCAGAAAAAGCCGTTTGGAAATGGAGTAATGATTGATGTATACCCTAAAATTCCGGTTATAAGCCCTGGGCTTATACAACTTCATAAGGGGTTTTTGGTGGGCTTATAAGTGGAGGGGCTTATATCCGGGAGGGCTTATAAGCGGAATAAAAAAAACGTTCCGAAACGAGCCACGGGAGTGTTGATCAAAATACGTTTTTAAGTAAAAAACGCATAACAAAGCAACATTTAGCCCTGTTCAGTAGTGTCATTCGGCAGAAGGGGGCTTATATCCGGAGGGGCTTATAATCGGATGTATTTTTTGTTTCCAGGTAGATGGGCCTATAACCGGGGGCCTTATAACCGGAATTTTACGGTATTCTAAGAAAGCCACTCTGGTAAAACGTTTTGATTTGCAGTCTACCTGTAAACTTTTTTCTTTTCCTTAGTAAGTTGGTATGGAAAAATTAGAGCTGGAGGGGGGCTAAAATCCGAAGGGAGGGGAGGTAGAAGAACCGAAAATACAAACAGAAAACCTCACTAAATAGTTACAAAACTGAAATCGAAATTCACTTTTAACCTGCATTTAGTGAATCGTGCTTTAAACAAGTGGGCTCTGAGCGTAAATTTCAAATTAGTACACACAAACGTTCAAAGAATCGCTTGCCTTTTTTAACAACGGCAAATAAAACGCGGAAAGACATTCTCTTATAGCCTCTACATACAAGTAACTTTTTTCCTTGAAACACAAACATCATATTAGCTTAATTACCTCCAATAAATGCAGCAACAGAATGCAATTCACTGGCTCCATATCGACACCTGAAACCAAGAGATGGAGTTACTACCCGAAGAGTACGGTGATTTTTTCGTTCACGAAAATAAACGAGATACTACAGAAAGTCTCTTCTCCTGAAATCCCCACAAAGCAACGACTCACTTGTTGGGGCACATTTTTCCTTTACTACCCTTCAATTCAATGTTGACATGAATAACTTCCCAAGATATTTGAATCGCAGAGGAATCTGGGAACGCGTCGCGCGAAAGCGAGGCTAGGGTAAGTACAATTTCCAATATGGCAGACAACGAATGGCCGCAAGTAAGTTCCCGCAAAGACGAACTGCAGAAATGGCTTAAAGCACGCGGTTTAAAAACAACTGGCAGAAAACAAGAACTTATCGAGCGTGTAATTAAGGCGAGGAAAGATGGGACTGAGACGATCGAAGAAAGGGAAACGAGAGAGAAGCAAGCGCAAGAAACTAGAGCTGCTGAAAAACTACAGGGTCCATCCGAAGCTCTTCCAGATCCTAGAACCTTGAACAACTGGACAAGGGATCTCTCGAAGCTGCCGTCGATTACTTATAAAGACATCATAAACTATCTGGTTTATGGAAGCTGCAAATTCTTCCAAAGGGAAGATATGAAGTGTTTCAAACAACTCAAAGCATTTAAATTTTTCAAAGATGGACACGTGCAAAAGATCGAGTTTAGTGATATCAGTGATACGAGCAGTTACTGCTTTGTGAAGGCGACAGTATTACCATCCATGCGTCAAGACTGCGTTTACAGCACTTGGATTTCGCTAGTGAAAGAAACAGCTAAAGTGTTTTCAGCAGACTGTAACTGTACAGCAGGGTAAGTGAGAATTTATAATAATGAAATTAATATCCCAAAATGTACTCCAAGTTCTGATAAAAAATGTCAACAAGAAGGTGAACGGAGAAAATATCAGCTACATTTAAAAGCAAAACCCCTTTTCTCAATGCTCCCCTACTCTTCCTTTGTTTTCAGGTTAGGTGAGGCTTGCAATCATATCACAGCACTACTGTTTGCTCTGGAGGATTATGTGAAAAGCCATAACAACACTACTTCTGATAACATTGCCTGTACATCCAAACCTTGTGAGTGGAACAAGCCACGCAAAAGGAAACTAAGTCCCAAACGTATAGATGAAATCAGACCAGTAAAACACCAGTATGGGAAAGTACTAAGATTAGCAGCTGTGCCCAGTGATGGAGCATACAAACCATGTCCCACAATATCTAATTCTGTTATCACTAACCTTTTAGATAGCCTGAGGATAGTTAGTCCTCAAAGTGCAATATTTACTGCCCTTGAAAAGCAGCACACTGTTTTTTCAGAGAATGAAATTTCAAGTGACAACAATGTTGGAGCACATGAAGAAGTAACAAGTTGTTTGTTAACTGAGAGTCCATCGACTGCTTCCATACATGAAGGAACCCAGGTGGATACCCTCGAATTAGAAAAATCCTTAGAATCAGATCAGGATAATTTCTTTCATGTGGGGTGCATATCACCATTTGCTGCCCTCCCCCCGAGTCTAAAGAACATAGAGGGAAAAAGGCAGGAAAATAAAGGAGAAAACTAAATTTTTCGGAGGAAGAAATCCAACAAGTGGAAAAGAAAACAAGGCTACAAAGTAACAATTCTGATTGGTATTTGTATAGAAAAGGGAGAATTACTGCTTCAAAATGCAAGCGTGTGGCTTCCCTCAAACCAACCACTTCTCCTTCAAAGACTCTCAAGGAACTGTTAATGATTAATAAGGTTCCACAAACTTTTGCAATGCTTCAAGGTTCGCAAAATGAAGATGCAATTGCAGATTCCTTTATTGACAAAATGGAGACTGAGGGAAACCATGGTTTTTCTTTTACAAACTGTGGTTTTTTTATAAGAAGACTCATGGCTTTTGGGGGCAAGTCCTGATCGTATTGTGCACGATCCAGCAGAGGAAACCCCTGGTGTAGCAGAGTTCAAATTCGTCCAAGTAAAAGATGAAGAGGGCCTATTAGGTGTGCTGCTCAAACAGCACATCTGCATTAAAACACAAAAAGGCAACTCTACCTGTCTGAAACTCAATAGGAATCATAAGTACTTCTATCAGCTTTATCAACAAATGTTTGTAACAGAATTTCATTGGGGATTGTTTATAGCTAAGGGAACTGATGGCTGCATATTTCATGAAAAAGTTAGGTTTGATGCATACTTCTGGTTGCCTATATTGGAGAAATTAGAAAACTTTTTTGATTCATTCCTCATTCAAGAACTTGCATACCCCAGGGTTCAAGTTGGACTAGACCGAAAAAGTTATTGATTTTAACATACATGTAATACTTGTCTTTTTTATGTAAGTTTTTTGCATCCTATTTTTCCTGACTAGTGTTACGAGATTATGCATTTATTCCATGAAGGCTTGTAAGAAGAACTTCTTTTTTTGACCACAGGGCTCAAAGAATTGCTCACAACTTGGGGACTCTTTCATCAACAAAAAAATGTTTATTGGTTAATATAAACATATTATGAAACAACAGTGTGCAGACAGTGGTTACTAAGTTGAACAACGCACTTATCGGTTAAATCCCCCCCCCCCCTCCACCCCAGGATAAAGTAGGGATTTCACTTGACATCATTACAAATGTTAATAACCCCCCATCCCTCTGGGGCACGTTAACTGGTTAAATCCCACCAGTTTATGACTATCTGGCACCCAAATCAAGATAGTTTGTAAAACTAGATACAAATTGCCACATATGTTGTTAGCTTAATGGCTGTATTCTCTGACAAAACATCACTGGTGCTCTAGACATGAGAACCAGAGAACAGTGGGTTCATAATGTAAAACAAGAATGTGAAATTCTGTACAATATATCCTCAGAACTACAGAGGAAAAATATATAACCAAATATAAATGTTCAAAGAAAAGGTTATCCCTGTGGTTTTGAATATCAGCATTGTATGAGGTAATGTGAGTGCTTGCACAATTATGATCGGAATCCAAAAATGACTGCAAGAAAACTGGGCTCAAGCCAAATCCCCATCTCATCCCAACTAAGGTTAATTTTGCAAAGCAAAAACTTAGAAAACTGCTTTCAAATGCAATCAAAAAACCCACATTCCCTAACCTTTTCCCAGGTTGATATTTGCGGGGGGGGGGGGGGGGTGCGATTTCAATAGATAATGAAGTTAAGTAATTAATTTTGTACTCGATTTTCAAAACTTGTTGCAAAACACATATATGAGAGCATAAACTTAAAAAATACAACTATAGAAATACATGTACAGGAAGACACAAGTAGCAGGTCACAATCAAAATGTTCATTCTTTAAAGCAAATTATTTCCTCTGATATTGATCCCATACTAAGTAGAAATACATGTATATTACATTTGTTGCATTTGTTGTATGTTCATGTACATACAACATCAAATGGAACAAAGAATATCAAATTGAAAATCTAGTAAACTAATAATCTGGGACAAGAGCAATGGTTTATGAAGTAAAATGTGCCACATTATAAGTATTTATTCATGCAAATTCTCTGTAAAAAAAAAAAATGAAGGAGGGGCAAGTTAAAGTTATCTTCAATACGTTGATAATTACTTCTCAGTTACAAGAGGAGGTTCAAGATTTGAAAGAGCTGCACAAATTAGCACAATATTGTCTGCATTATGCCATTCTGTAGCTGGGATGACACCTTGCAGAATCCTAAAATTCTTTATTTGCTCCATTTTACGCTCAACATGAATTCTCACAGCAGCAATTCTCCTTGTTTGCTCAACCTCCTGCCTTGACAGTTGTCTATTTGATTCTCGTTTGGGAGGCATGTTAAGGGTAACACCCAGTGGATCCAATAAGTCTTGAATTGTAAACCCCTTGTCTGCCATCACACTGTCACCTTTCTCAAGTAGATCAAATAAACCACTTTCCTTAACAATGTGCTTGTCAGATGCATTGCCTCCCCATAACTTTGATAAAAATGTGACTACTCCAGTAGGACTTACACCAACAAGAAGCTTAAATGTATTATGTGACTTGTAACTTGAGTATGTTATCGTTTGATTGACTAAGGAAGAGGGAATTTCAATAAAAAATTCAGTACAATCTATGATTACTCTGGTGTTAGGAAATTTCTTAAAACATTAAGGAATATTGGCTGCAATGATGTCTTTGCTTGGCCACACAATTAAATGCTTTAAATACTCAGCAAGCAAATTGTACCAGGTAATAAGAACTCGCGAAACTGTACTGACTGAGACACAAAATCTCTGTGCCAAGTCTTGTTCCAGTAGTCCAAGCCTTAGCCTCATGAACACCATCAAATACTCATCCACAAGTCTCATTTTTCTTTGAGGCCCTGGCTTCTGTTTGACATTATTTTCTAAATATTCTTTTGGCCTTAGTGAATCCTTTCCATTCCAGTAATTTAGCTTTCCAGCTACCTGTGATATGCTGGTAAAAATTACCATGAATGTTCCAAAATTTACGAATCCAGTGTAAAATCTGGTTTTCGGGTCATCGCCTTTAAGGTCCTCTGCTGTAACCAAAGGCAAGTTGACCTGTATTCCAACATCTTTCATTTCAACTGCAGTTTGAACACCACTGTCAACAGAATTGGAACGAAATTGAACACCTGTATCTCTTGATCCGTTCCTGGAAATATCTCCAGAGTCAATCGTACATACCTTGGCAGGAGTATAGTCATGGAAACATTCATCAAAGTTATTTCCAGTACACACAGCTGCAGTTTCTGTAGTTTTCGATGAATCTTTGTATAAAAGCTCTTGACGAGTTGGCAGTTTCAAACATGTAAACGATTCCCGCGATCTGCTAGACAAAGGATTTTTCCGTCGGTGAGGAGATTTCGGGGCTGGCTTCGACGGGAACAACGTTGGAAACTGACACCACGGCTTTGGGCCTTCTTCGCCTTTAAAATGCATGCTGCACACCCTTGTTCCAGGCTTTGCAGAAAAATTTTGACGCACATTTTTGAGCCTAGCGATCCAAATCTTTCTTACTTTACTATCCTTTGGAAGTTTGTGAAGTTTCACCGTCTTTCCATTCACGACTTTGCCACTATAATTATGACAAAGTGGGACACAGCAATAAATTACTCCATGAGGAACTGTTTCCTTTGCCGCCATTTTGAAAATTGTACTTACCCTAGCCTCGCTTTCGCGCGACGCGTTCCCAGATTCCTCCGCGATTCAAATATCTTGGGAAAGGCCTATAGGAAGTGCTTTACTCAATGGGATGGAAGAAAGGGGATGGGAGAGACGCAGACAAGGATCGGGGGGAGGGGTGGTTCGCCCTGAGGTCCAAACCCTTACCCTTCCATATACATTCAAAAAAAAAAAATGGCCCCCTTTACTGCATCTGTTTTCTAAACTTTTCACTTCTAAAATACTTAGCGAATCAATCAACCATCTGGGGCGTCTGTTCGAGATAGTTCATAAGGCCCTACTTAAAACGTAATGACAGTTTTCCCTACACTTTCGTAAAATCCCTCCACTTTTACGTCCACTATAAGAGATACCCCCACCCGATATGTGTACCTTTATTTTGACTTAGAGTGAAGAGTGAGTTGTAACATTGGTATACACTCAATGAATTTCATAGAAAAAAACTAAGGATGAACGCCAACTAGTTAGTACATTTCATATTGTTGACTTACCAATCTCAAAGAAAAATGGTGCCTAAGCAAAATTTGGAGAAGCAAAACTTATTTTATAATCTAAATATTATTGTAAATACACTCACATTTCGTGAACGTATTCCTCTTTCACATCCGCGTTGACTGACCACTCCTGAAGTAACGAGCTTAGACAGCTCTGAAAAAGATTAAAACACAGAGTGTTTAAGAAGTGTACTCTGACTGTATAAGTGTTTCATGAACTGTCTTGTTTGGATGCGGAGAGTTGGGGCGAATCAACTGACTTTTAAACAGCGGAATGGTGCGGGCTGCCAAACTCCCAATTTCACTAAATCGCTATTTAAACCAACTGATGCAAACTACTAAATGTTGACGGACTTTGCTACCCTTGGGGATAATTGCAAAACCAAACCTTGCGTAAAGAGCGATTTTCACTTGGGTGTCGAAAGTAATTCGCGTTTGCTTTGATTTTTGATTGGTTTAAAAATCTCGCGCCACTTTCTCGACCAATCAGAAGTAAAACTAAAACCAATCGTGACTCACTCATGCACGTTTTCCCGCGCTTCGCGGCGGCTACAAGTATTGGCTTCGCAATTTGATTGGTTCACTGGATTGTTTGTGTGTCCTTTGTGATTGACCGGAGTTATTACTTTCAATTGGTTTTGGCTTTACGACACTCAATCGAAAGTCGCTCTAAAGCACTGCTTAATACTGCAGCTAAATGTCTTCTACGCTGTCTAATGCGCAGGTCACAAAAAACCCACCTTTAACTTAACCACATCTGCCTCCACTTGGTCATCAAAATAACCTGATAAAACAACATTGTGATATCAGCTAACGATTCTTCTGCTTAACTGCTAGTACAAGGGAATGAACAGGGGTCCATTACCCGGTGCGCGCAACAGCCACACTACGTTTATGCCACGGCGTTTTCCTAAACCGGGCCATTTTAAGATTTTCTTTCCCAGGGAAAGTGTATATAATAAAATACGAAAAGAACCTGTAACGTGCGTCATATGGCGACGCCAACTTCCAATTGGCTAGTAGAATAGGAGTTCTATTCTTTGGCCTCGTCCACACTGACCCGGGTGAATTTGAAAACGCATCTTTTTTTACCCAGATAGGCCAACCGTCCACACTGAAACGGCGTTTTCGGTCACCGAAAACGGTACTTTTCAAAAAACGCTCTCCAAAGTGGGTAAATTTGAAAACGCCGGCTAGGTGGTGTAGTGTGGACGGCGAAAACGGGCGAAACCGGGACTTTTTGAAAACGCTGACGTCAAATAGTCATTAGCGTTTTCAAATTTACCCGGGTTAATGTGGACGGGGCCTTTGCTTAATGTTTCAGCGTTTGTCTTTTTAACAGTGATCACGGTGCTGTAATCCAACATCAATACCGTAACACCGCATAAAGCTGCACTTACAGATTTTTTTTTTAAATGTTGTGGTTCAATTTTATAGTTTTATCCTTGGTTTAAATTTTATTTTCCTTTGGTTTAAATTCATTCTCATACATTGCCATACCCAAAAACAAAGAAAAATAAAATTTGAACCAAGGATTAAATTGAACCACAACATAAACACTTCTTAGACCACAGTGATACAAATGTAGAAATAATAATAATGATAATAAGGTGCTTAAAAACGCATTTTATAACGTATGGAAGTCTCAATGCTTTTTAGCACCTACAGCCCGGGGAGCACCCATACGAAAAGAACACTATCAAATGAGTTTTCATGATCAACATAGATAGCGGATGGGCGAACGCCGAGGGCGCAAGTGAAGCAAGGCCAAAAGCTTTAAAATTTAAAGATTGAAAGAAAAGTAAACATGTGGAAAATTAGTTAGAAAGTAATCGACGCCAAAAAAGTACATTGAGAGCCATAATCACGATGATTTCGTGCTATCTGTAAAGCCAGCAGAAAGGAGCACGAAAGAAACGGTAGAATAAACAAACCATTTATTGCACGGGAAAAAAAAAAAAAAAAAAAGGAAAAAGAAAAATGACCCTCTGGGATTGACTCACGACTCCGGATCCGCAGACTGGCACTTACCATTGAAATCCGACAGACTGTAATGCACGTTGAATATATCCTATATCAGTAATAGATATTGTGGAGTCTCTAAAGCGAAACTATAACAGGATCGGACTATTTTCTATTGCTGAAAGCAGATAAACTGTACTCTAAAGTAATTTTTCGTGCCATGAGTAATGATTTTGCCCCGCTTTAAGATTATTATTTTTGTCGTACTGGACATTCGTATAACCGCCCGGTATAACCGTGAGCTATTTAAATTTGTGTCCCATCTACAAACCGCCATAAACGATTAGTACTTTGGCCGCTTATTCACTCGAATGAAAACATTGTAAGTCCAGTGAAAATTAAATAAATGGGGAGCTCCCGCTTTTAGGCGTGCCAAAATCTATATATTACAATAAGTTATTTACCTAATCAACTATAGACACCGTTAAAAAGAAAAGTTTTTAATCTCAATTTAAGAGTCAATGTAGAACACTGTTCGACTATAATGGGCAAGTCATTCCAGAGATTTGGTGAAACAGTGCCTGAGAAGGATCTGTCACCATAGGTAACCGTTTTAGTCTTTGGAATAGACAGTGGTTAGCTACTTGATCGTATAAACGATGAGGCGTGTAGTTAAATAGCAGCTCATATAGAGCACGCACGCGCGGAGGGGCCGGCTTAAATAGGCTGGAGCAAAGCCATGGAGGTTTTTGTACGTGACCAGGAGAATTTTAAAAAATAACTCTTCATATTTCCACTGATTCTCTCCGTGTTGTACGGTATTTTAATAACGTACCTGGGTACCTGTGGTACTGAGTATAAAATCTATCCACCGCTTTTAACAAGACGTAGAATACAACATTGCTGTCGGGATCGTCAAGATAACCACCTACCGAATCAAAAAACTCCAAATTTAATTTTTGACCAACAATAATAATATATATCTTAGTTAACCACTCCCTAAAGGGGCTTTTCAGGGCCAACGTAAACAAACACTGTGTACTAAATGAAAATGAGATGGTTAACAATCCTAACTCAAAAGAAGCAGACCAGTTGGCTATTTAGAAGCATAGCTGAAGAAATGAACTCAGGACTACTACCTAGAACAACACCAGCTAGTCAGGAGTGAGTGGTCAGAACGAAGCTAGAACCTGCGATTCCCGGAATATAAGTCCAGCGTTCTAACCACTCGGACACGCTGCCTGCATAACGTTAGAGTGTGTTTAAGTGTTGGTCTTATACACTTTATGTAAACTGCAGCTTATGATCCATGTTGAGGAGATCTATTTTTGAGAGCCTTAAAACTTATGGATATTTATGAACATTTATGAAATTTCAAGAACTTTACACAATAACGAACCTAATTCATTTGCCGTGGCAACTGACGGCTCACATTCCTCAGCCAACGACCGGCCGCGAATTAATCTCAAAAAGGACGCATTTTTACCTAAAAAATAACACAACATAAATTAGGTAACAAAATCTGAGCTAAACGTTACGCGAACATGGAGAGTAAACGACGTCATCACCGCCATATTGTTGGCAGTCCAGGCCGATTAAGCATGACAAATGTGACGTGAGGGAAGGGAGGGGAGGGAAGGTAAAAAAAGCTTGAGTCACACCCAGTTTGGACACTTTTGAGGGGTTTAAAGTTACACTGTCACGAACTTCACTTCAAAGATTCAAGAGCCTAAAGACGTTTACTGAGAAACCTACCATTAGTGGTCAAGTTTTGTAAAAAATTATTGCGCCTTTGTATATAAGCTATAAACAAGTGATATTATTGTGAAGGAATAACAGGAACTTTAGATCTCAACTTGAAAAAGTAAGCCTGACTTTTGTCAGTCTAAGTCAGTAAGTTGTGCCCTTGTGGCCTGACAGCTCAAAACTAATTATGGCTCCCCACTTCCTTCAATGACAATGTACTTTATATATTCATTTTGATATCCAAGGTGCATTTCGTGTACAAGCAAGAGTACTTCGCCAATTCTAGTTCTTTTTACTGAAAACCTGGAAAATCCCTGTGACAGTGTCCCTGGGTTTAATTCAAAATTTCCGACAGGTAAACGCATTCCCTTGATATGGGGATCCCTGGGTTTTGTAGCAGGCCCCTTCCTCTCTAGAAACGCTGTTTTCGTAAGCATGGAAGTAGGGGTTGTAGTGCGTGCAAATTTCTTGCCTCGTTCCACAAGGTGATAGCAAGCGACTCAGTTCGCGTTATCAAGTTGTATGCTACATAAATAAATAAGGGAAACTGGCTAAGAAGTTACAAACAAAGCAAGACCTACATGTATAAACAGCTGAAACAAGTCACATCTACTTACAGAAAAGCTTAATTTCAGAATCTGGAATGGTATCTGTTGACTGTAAAACATACAATGAATATTAGTTACAAACAAACAACCAAATAGACGTACCCTTGCGCTATTTTCACGCACAAACTTGTGTAAAGGGCAAAGTAAAGAAAAAGCAAGACAAGGGAAGAGAAGAAAGGAAAGCCAGAAGGTCTTGACAAATATCATGAAAACCATAAAGCACTTTTTTCCATTTAAATGAAAAATACTAACAGCACACCTTTCCTAAATCAAGTAATATTCTATGAACTCTTTGAGTTACTGCAGCAATGTCTTTCCTTGCTTGTTCTTGATATCTGGGCAAAGGAAAAAGGTTATATTTGTTTATTAAAGTATTTCTCTTGCACTTTAATGTTTCACTACTTAAAAATTAATTTTGTTTTGGCTATTTTCATCTACAATTCTCTCCTGACCAGTCTAAACATCGTGTAAACCACAGGGCTTCCCTAGAAACTGGCAGAGGATGGAAAGGTAAGAAGGGGGAAGGAATGGAGAGAAAAGAGCGAGGATATTTTCCCTTCCTTTTGTTTTTTGCTCACACTTTTAAACTATATTGTACCACTTTGTTGAAAAATAACTTCTTGCTAGACAAACGTTTTTTTGGTTCTTTTATTTGGCCCTTCTTCATGGATTACATGATGACATCTTTTAGAGATAAATGAAAAACTTACACCCGTTTTCAGTGTTACGTGCATAGCGGCTTTTTATCAACAACAATCTTTCGACGTGCTAAACAAAAAAGGCAGATCGAAATCCGCCAATCACCGCCCACTAGCATGACCTTCTGAACTTGTATGCATCGGTTCTGATTGGCTCATTTCAAGCAACACGTCGAAAGATGGACGTGGAAAGACAGCTATGCACGTAACCCTGAGAGCGGGTGTAACTGCAGTTCAGTTCAAATACCGTATTACCAAGTTTCATTTTGGCACAAAGGGAACTGGAGGAGACATACGTTATTCAAGATTTTCAGTTATCTTAAAGATTGTAAAAGCACTTACAGATTCTGAAGTTCGATGTATCTTTTTGAATCTGCTGTCATATCTGGAATTGATCCTCTTAATGGTAGGGCTCCTAAGGAAAATTATGGATTGTAACTTTTTAACCATAATCATGTTCACTAGGACTAAAAACATTTCCTGGTTAAACGTTGAGAGATCTAGGGAAGGGAGCTTTATGTAAATAAAAGTTTTTTTTATGCCAATTTCATGTAGGAAGCTGTATAATAATTAAATGAGTGAACAAACAAGATGAATGAGCATGATTGTGAATGGAAGAACAGAGGAACAAAGGAAAGGACGAATGAACGAACGAACGAAATAAAGAACGAAGGAAAAAAAGAGACAAACGAATGAACGAACGAACGAAATAAAGAACGAACGAACGAACGAACGAACAAACGAACGAAATAAAGAACGAACGAACGAAATAAAGAACGAACAAACGAACAAACGAACGAACGAAAGAACAAACGAATGAAATTAATCAAAGTCTCTTCGAGATATCGACGTTTTTGCATGAAGTACGAGTCGAAGGTTTATCCTGTGCCTTGTTCTTTGAACTTATCATTACAGTTTCTTTGTAGTTTAGTTTAACAATTTCCTATCTTCGCGGAGGAAATGCAGCCATATAATTTTGTCAAAAATGGCTCGTCCGCGCCGGGTATTTATACACATATTCCTTAACATTACACAAATAAACAGTGCAAATTTCAGCGAGATCTGACAATTCTATACTTTAAAATTGCAAGGACCTTTCGAGGCAGTCGATTACGGCAGCGAAATTAGCAAATGAAACAGCAAAATATAATTGCAGCGTAAACAAATCGTTACACTCAAGCTGCGTTTTGTCTAGGCTCTGCGAGGGTCGGATATCAAGACCCAGGATTAAACAAAAGCCATATATACAGTGAATGCTTTCGAATTATATTTGAAGATGAAATAAGAAAGAATTTTGCTGTCTTTGACTGAAATTCCACTCGAACTGCGTAGATACGATCGCATGTTGTAAAGCCGATTCATGCAACATTGCTGTCATTCCCTGTCAAAGCGAGGTCACGTCCCTAACGACCTAGGCTGATGACGAAATAGAGTTGCGCTTGCATGTAGCGACCAAATTTGGCCTAATTTTTAACCGCTCCTAAGCTAAAAGAAGCCCCCATCTCTTGCATTTGTTTTAACTTCAATAATATCTTTGAAAAGAGCGAGTTTTTTGGTATGGTTTATTTTTGACGTTTGTAATTTTTAAACGATGTAAGTGCTAGTGATTATTTATTCGTGTTTTAGTTACGCAATCCATTGTTTGTGCGACGCGTTTTATAGATCGCCTTTCAGACACACGTGCGTTGAGATAAGAAAACTGACATGTCACTTTTAAAATTGTTATATAACGTTTGTAAATGTGACAAGTCACGTTTTTTTTCACGAGATCGCAAGTGATCACCCACAGCGGAAAGTAATCCCTTGAGAAATTAAAAAAGTCCCTTGAGAGTTTACAAATATGTGGTTCCAAATTTTGTCCACTAACCCCTATTCTACGTTTTTAGCTTGTAAACAAGCAAAAACGTCGAAAAAACGAACGAACGAGCGACCGACCGAACGAACGCAAGAACGAACTAAGAGACAAACGAATGAACGAACGAACGAATGAATAAACGAATTAACGAACGAACGAACGAACGAACGAATGAATGAAAGAAGAGACAAATGAATGAAAGAACGATAGGGCAAACAAACAAAGAAAAAAGGACACTGCATCGAACGACTAATGACCAAAAGAACAAACAAAAAAAGGAGGCAGCTAGCTAATGAACCAGAGCAATTGAACAAATGAAGTAAATGAATGAAAGAACGAACAAAAGAAAAAAATGAATAAAGGAATGACAAACAAATGAATTGTGATAAAAATGGCAAAGTGGAGAACACAGATTTCAAATGAACATTGAATACGAGTAACTAACCTTCACCCTCGTTTTCAACAAATTCTTTCATTGCCTTTGCCAAAATCCAGAAGGAGCTACTCTAAAGAAAAGAAAAAAATATACTCTGAATTATCCACTGACTTCAGCCCAAGTATGAAATATTCTTTATCTTTTTTACTGATTGCCATACGTTTGTTCAACAGCACAAAATACTTTTTGATTTTTTTAAATGTTTGAATGAAGTCCTCATTTTACAAAGAAAATTTTATACTTACAGATTGAATGCTATTACTACAAGCATCATCAGAAAAGATTTTAGAAACTTCACTAGGTATCTGTAAAATATGAAAATAGTATGTGAAGAATTGAAGGGGAAGTACCACAGGGAATTTGTGTAATTTCAAACACTAAGAAATATTTCAGTGTTACAGTCAAAACACCTCAAGCGTTCCTGTCAAGGTTGGATTAATGATTCCATTATTGCAAATTTGATTTCATTCTTCGTTTCAATATTCCATTCTTGAATTGAATATTGCAATGTTCAAACGGCGACTCGATTCAAAACTCGTATGTTAATTTCATTCAGGAAAAATTTCCCCAATTTGCATATTAACGACATTTTCCATTCCCACGTGCCCGTCGCGTGAAGCCAGACAACAATCCAATCAACATTCATGTTTTGAATTGTGTCGCCGTTTGAACATTGCAATATTCAATTCAAGAATGGAATATTGAAACGAAGAATGAAATCAAATTTGCAATAATGGAATCATTAATCCAACCTTGACAGGAACGCTTGAGGTGTTTTGACTGTAACAGAAGCCTTTAAATAATTTTCCAGGTTCACTATAAATTACCACCTAGTATACTAAAACTGTCGACGAGTGTCTCTGGCCATAGATGGAAAGGATCGAAATGAATTACAACTTGAAAAATTCTTGAAAAAGTTTTCCGACTTTTCTATCCAAAATACGCTAGAAACGATCAGGATCTTTCTCTTGGAGTTCTAGGATTATTTTCTAAACAAGTAGAGGTAATAGCACAGTTTCGACAAAAGAAAAACAACCAAAATCCTTGTGATACTTCGCCTATAAAAGACCTGTCAACTGAACAGTAAATTTATCCAAAGTACATGTACTTGAAATATGTTTCCATTACCCTAGTAGGAACAAGTGCTGTGTTTACTGCCTTTATGGCCTCATCAAAGTTCTCTTCTTCTTCAGGCACGCCATCTTTGTTAACTAAAATTCCTGATGGGGGCAAAATACGATGTATAAATACATCAGACAGAGATTTTAAGTGCTAGTATTGTCGCTTTTTTTGGCAACATGATTTACCACTGAGGAATTTGCCCGAACATTTGGTTTCTTTTTGTAAAATCATTTTTGGCACCTTTCATCCATATTTTATTTCACAGATTTTAATACCTAAATAATGTTCCAAATGTCACAAGAATCATGCATGCATGCAATATTATAGTAGTTTAAAATGAATTTCAGGTCGAAATGATTTTAAACTGGTAAGATTGATGTGTGTGTTCCTTTGTTCCAGATTAATTACGGTAACCTTTAGCAAAGAAAAATACAAATCAAACTAGCTTTAAATTATTTTGACCAAAACTTCATTTTTAACTACATCACAAGGGCAGATCTAGGGAAAGGATGCAGGTGGTTATTGGTGCACTATGTGGTTATTGGTGCACCCCTCCTAAGAAAAATCTGTTTAACAATGCAAAGCCTTCTTTGGATTTGACTGTACACTCATGATTTGTCTATTTTAAAAACTGCGTAAAAACCTGTGAGTAAGAACCTATTATTTTTCAGGTTAGCCTAAACAGGTTCTTACATAAAGGGTTATTAAAGGCGTGTTTACACGACAGAGAAATTTGGGTACGGACCTGTCACAAAAACGGTCCGGACCTAACCACTTTTGTAGAGAAACAGTCAAATCAAAACGGGGCCATAGCTGCCTATGGCCCCGTTTTGATTTGACTGTTTCTCTACAAAAGTGGTCAGGTCCGGACTTATTTGTTGACGGGTCCATACCCAATTTTCTCTGTCGTGTAAACGCGCCTTAAGTTAACACAAATTTAGGCTAATTAGGTTCTTAATTTCTGAAGAAAAAATTTCAATATTGCTATGGAGATTTTTGTGGTATTCGGCCTATTCCTTGTATAAAATTTGCATACCATATAAGCGCTTATGTAAAAATGAACCACTATTAAATCATTAAGAATGACATGATATACATGCACAGTAATGCTTTGCCCAAAGGTATTTCCCAAAAGTAAACATTTTTAATCAATTTAAAAAAAAAAGAACCTGTTTCCAAATTTGAGGCCAAATTGTTCTTATAAAAATGGTATCTAATTTGCAAATTTTAGCCTAGCTAACAGGTTTTTAAATGTTAGGTTCTTACTCACGGGTTTTTACTGTATGCCATTTTGAAGTTCTATTTACCTTGGTTTCAAAACAATACCAGGTGCATTTTAAGCTTTCATAATAAATATCGGATGTTCACTTTTTTGCATCTGAACTTGTTGTGATACAGAGAAAGGCAAATTCAGAAAAGGCTTACAGTATTTTCTTGATTTAAGAGGGTACCAAAGGGGGGTTCGTGATCCCGTTTCACGCACAAGTTTTAACCAAATTCACGTGTCACGTATACTTGAAACAGCAGAATTCACGGATCACGTTTCTTTTCTAACTATTTTTCACGCGTCACGGCCTAATTTTTGCCCTATTTTCACGCGTCACGGACTAATTTTTGCCCTTTTCACGTGTCACGCATAAACCCTTTGCCCCCCTCATTTAACACCCCACATGTTTATTTAAAAATTGGCCTAGTGGACCCAGCACTTATTATTTTGACATAGCAGTTTATTAAAGCCTGGTGGTTATCAAGCAAGGAATTTTATAAATACATTATTTTTGACAGCCATATATCTTGCCATTACAACAACAGCTTTTTATACCTAAAAAAATGCTTGACGGGATTATTTACAACTCCACCTATGAAAACCCAGTGTTGATTCCAGACTAACCTGCAATCAGGCATTCTTTTTTCGCGGCGGAGGGAAGGGAGAAAAAAAAAAGAACACCTGATCGCAGATTAATTCGAGACCTAGCCTTTAATCAAGAAAATATGGTACTCAGTTACAATATTGGACAATGGCAGATGCACCTCAGGAAACCCTCTCATATTCGGAAGATACCTACCTCCTCTCAGCATTTTCTTAAACAAGTCTTTTTCTTTGTAGTTTTGTGGTGGTCTACCATCATGCTATTAAAGAAAACAAAAAAACAAACGAAAACAAAACAAGTCAATCAAGACCATCATGTTTAATTTACTTCTGCCCGGAATTTGAATTAGTTGTAAAAACGGGCAAGACACTTTACTCTCATGATGTCTTTCTTCTCCAATGTGTATTGTATAAAAAGCCATCCGTGAATCAAATGCTGGAGATAAACTTGCAATGGACTAGCATCCCATAGATTGAAGTACATGTAGAAAATAATTTACTCCTAGTCACTTCATGCTACAGAAACCAGAGTTACCGGTAAGAGCCAGGCTGATGGGCCACTCGACATTAACACTGACTTTACCTTTCAGTCAGTGTCTTAATATTGCATGTAGGGTTACTAAATTTCATATAAGAAGTATATCATTATTTAAAGACTCACCTCCGCTTTCCATTTGTTTAAATACTTTAACAACAACACTACATAAGGTGTGTGCCCATGTTCCTAGGACAGAAGCAAAAAAAAAAAAAGATATTAAAGAAATTAGAATGCAAAAGAAAATAATGTAAAGAGTTACTTAATGGAAGTTTGACAAAACTTAAAGAAAAACCTTTGGACAAAAACTGGTACTCAATAAATTTAATGCACTTTAAATATAAAAAATTTTCTTTGTTTTGAATGGTTGTTTGATTTAAATCACTAACAGTTACCAGGCCACTCATTCTGTGGGATAAGCCAAATGCAAAGAACTGTCTTAATAATATGTACCTGTTTTGTCATGGTGTCAAGGTCTAAGGCACCAACATACTCTACAAGGCCAGGAAACGGTCTGTCTAATCTCAGATCAGGATGTGCGTTATCAGGATGTGACTCTACAACTGTACAAGAGGACAAAATCATGGCTTAGAACAACACATGGTTAAAATTATAAAAAATATGTCATGTAGCTCAATGGTAGAGCATCTGAACCAGTGTACAATGTATAGTAGGCCATGGGTTTGACTCTTGTTTGGAGAACTCAAAATGTTTTCTGAGTAGTTTCTGTCAATGGGATATTTACTGACTATCACATTTGCAAGCTGTCTCAAATTAAGAATTAGACTGTGAGCCTGTTTTCTATGACTGAATAGTCAATGAGGCGCAGACAAGTTGACTATCACTCCGAGAAAATGAGGGCAAGTATGTTTTACTGTTAGTAGAAATTCTAAAGGATTGCAGTCTAAAACCTTTTTTAGACCAAAAATCAAGAATAATAAATAATTGTCCCTTTAAATAGCAACATGCTTGCAACTGTTCCTAAGATTTACAGATTATCAATAGAGCATGGCTCAGTTTCCACTAAAACAGTTTATCTTATCAATTATTAAAGTATTAAATCCCATGCATGAAATTAAAGGGACATGGCCAGTGTTCTTACCGCGCTGACCTGGACACTAGTTTTCACGTTTTGAAAAAAGACCACTGTGGACTTATTTCAAAACGAGCCATCAGAAATCTGCTTCAATCTACTCAGTGTTTCACTAAATGGGAAAATTTAGAGGGAAAAAAAAAACCACTGAGAAGATTCTGAAGGTTCTCTACGCATATTTTGATTTCGGGTTAAGGTGGACTTTTTTCAAAATGTGAAAGCTGACCATGTCCCTTTAAAAATTGGGTGCAAAAATCTTGACAGGTAAAAGCATTTATTTAGTAGTACTGTTGCCAAGTTTGTATTGCTAATCCTTACCACAGTGCTCTTGTAACACGATTCTCATGCAACCAATAAAGCCATATGAGCGACATACTAACAGAGGAATGTTGCTTGACCAGAGCAATACACCAAGTTTTAACAAAGTTCTGTAAATAAAACAATAGCCTTTTACAAAATGAAATGATTGATACCCCCAACCCCCCCCCCCCCACCCCTCCCCCAACCCTATAAGTTCTTTTTATTCCGCAGGCCTGACTTGATGATTTCGACATTGCTGATCTTAGCAGCATGCAGGCACGTGTCACATATCAACCTAGTAAATGGCCCAGCTCACCACGATCAAAAGGCTCTCATAGCTCAGTTGGTTAGAGCACCCAACCAGTTTCTAAGAGGCCATGGGTTCGATTCCCGTCAGAGACTCAGAATTTTCCTTTGTCCCATGTTCGTGTCATTGTTGAAAAATTTCTCTACTTCATAACTTTAATACAGCAAACAATTCGGTTTAACACCAAATTTTTTTTTAGAATTTTTAGACTGTTAATTATTTTGCACTATTTACAGAAATCATACAACAAATTATTATTATAATAAGTGCATCTCACTCAATCCACTTACTCTTCAGGAAGTTGGGTTGCTATAACCACAGTAAATGACTTGAAGAAATCACTGTTTTCTCGTAGAAGGCAGTCTGTGGTCTAACAAAACAATAATAAATTTTATCTACATGTACAAACTTGTTCCCAGAGCCAGCATTCCCCCTGACCAACGGTCAGTAAACTGAATGGCTCTGGAGAAATCCAAAACCGGAACCAGGAAATCCTGGTTCTGGTGCGATTGTGCATGTGCGCTGGAGATTGTGGATAAAAGGAACAAGTTTTTGACAGCCAATCAGATTTGGCCTTGTTTTTGGCGGGCTTTCAGTCTAGCCCAGAGGTCTCGATCCCTGGTGCAGACCAGAAGGATCCCAGCCTCTGGGGACGAGATTGCTACATGTAATAAACCATTCTTAGACTGTAGGCTACATTATAAACAAAATTTCATTGCAGAGGTCAACCCAACACATCAATAATTTCTCCACACATTCTCACATGCCTGATGCACAAAGACAAGTCATTATTTCAATCAACATAAATTTTAGTTTTGAATTAACTCTGTAAAACAGAATTCAAGTCAAATTATTTGATCAGTAATGGTAGCAATCCTTCAGCTTTTTCCACAAAAAATAGTTAGAAAACAATTAACTACCTGAAATATTACATGTAACTGAGATCCAAAATTTTAACTACATCATATGCAATAAAAGTTCATGTTTACCTCCTCAAGAAAATCTCCTGAAACATCTGAATTCAGTTCAAGTAGAAACTCAGTGGTACATTCTGCACGAGACTAATAAGAGCAGAAAAATATTAATAATAAATTTATAATTTAATCAAAGAATCAAACAGTTCCATTTCGATGGTTTCCAACAACATTTCACTGGACAGAAGTGATAGAAAATGTCCAATTATTTAACAAACATTTCGAACTGTTTCCCATACCTTTCCAATACTGTCTTTGTTCAGAAAGAAGCTGCAACACAGAATAAAATGCAGAAAATCACAATTAATATCAAATGAATAGGTTAATAAACAGATAGCAAACAAATAAACCAAAAACTTCTTGATTGGTTATGTTAAGTTATGGTCTACATGTAGCTTGGAGACACCATAATTGAGGATGATCACTGGCAATGGTTCCTACAAAGCTATACCTGTCAACTCTCACGCCTTAGGCGTGAGTCTCACATCTGCCAGTTGAAACCTTTGATCTCACGCCAACTCACGCCTAAGAACTCAACAACTTATCCACCTTACTGGGTCCTAATCTACAATCACTTACTTATTGCCTACATCTTCACCAGTGACTTTTTGTCCATCCACAATAGTGAATGATCCTATACCTGAAAACAATAACATATTAATTATTTTAAAACAGTGGTCATAAAAATAAGACAACCGAGAGAAAATTATATGTTTGCCTTCATGCAGAATATGAAGGTTTATAGCTTGGGCTTCTGTCTGATGCAGGAGATCTTTAAATGAGCACGAAATCAAATAATCACTAACAATGTCCAAGTGTGTCCGGCAGGGCTAAAATACAGGTCACAGTTTTTATAGGGCAGTATGCCACTAAGTGAACTACAGTCAAAATCACCAAAGCAATCCTGTCACTAACAGACTAATAGAAAATTGATTTTGTTGTCAACCTGTGACCCGTATTTTAGCCCTGCAGAAGTGCGTTTACTAAGCATGAATGCAAAGATTTTATACCTGGTAAAATAAGGTTCTTTAATATTTCAGTTCCAGTGGCTGAGGCATTTATCAAGCAAATCTTGGCTCCTTCAAGAGCTTCTTGTCCATGATCTCCCCATAACCTAAACACACAAAAAGCACATATTCCTTAACAAGAGTTTTTTTCTAATTGAGTGTCAGAAAACCCAAACCAATTTATTATCCTGGCCAATCGCAAAGAACAAACTAAGACAATCCAGGGGAGCAGGGTTGGCACAGCAGTGAGAGCGCTTGCCTCCCACCAATGTGGCCCTGGTTACATGCCGGCCCAGTGCCATATGTGGGTTGAATTTGTTGTTGGTTCTTGCCTTGCTCTGAGGGTTTTTCTCTGGGTTCTCCCGTTTTCCTCCCTAATGAAAAACCAACATTTCCAAATTCCAATTTGACCTGGATAGAGGACCCACATTAAACCAGCTAGAGCTGATTGTGGCTTCCTCTCTAAATATAGTAATTTATTTTAATCCAATGTACAGACCTCTCAAGTCTCATGATTTTGCCGTGAGACTCACGACTTTTAGTTCAATCTCACGGTCTCACGACAAGACACAAAAATCTCACGATAAACAGAGTCACAAGCTATAAGGATACAATTTCTTGTATAATGTCATTTTTGGCTTACCAAGGCGATTGTCTTGCGCCAATTCTGTGTAAATCCGTAGCCAGCAAAGGTATTTCATTAGTTTGTATTTCAATCGAAACCCATATATAGAAGACACAAGCCGTGAAAAGAACGTTAATTTTTGTGTTGCTAAAACAGGAAAAAAACTCCTTCTCTTGATTAGCACCTGGTTTTAGTTATTTTTGTCCGTCAGTTGATTAATCTCCCGGTTTTTACTTGAATCTCCCGGTTTTTTTACCTCGCTCTCCAGATTTCCAGTTCTTTGAGGTTGAGAGGTCTGAATGTACCAATCAAACTCAAAGCAACTGCAAATAGCCAGCATTTGAAGTGTGGGAAAACATGTGAAAGTGAATCATGATTGGTTTTGGTTTTACTTCTGTTGGTTGAGAAAATGGTAAGTTTTTTTAAACCAATCACTAAGCATAGTAGTGCAAATACAAAGCAAATTCTTTTACTTTTGACATAATATGTCAAACACAAAAGACAGTGTTTCATCGGGATATCCAAAAACCGAGAAAGTTGAAAAGAAGAGGTAGTAAAACACTATCAATGGTGCTTCCCAGCCAGCAGCTCCAATGCTGGATCCAGCTTGGAAGTCGTCAGAAGGAACCATGGCAAACAGTTTCGGCCCCTACTCCTCGACTGCCTTCTGCCATGGCGGGGCCCCTCCCTAGGGAGGCTTCACAAGAGCTGGTGCTGGCTGGGACATGAGTTTAAAAGAAAATAAAAAACTAGCCGAGCCACACTTTGTCATCACGCTTTAGCAAGATAAAGTATGAGGCTTTCTCTGCTGCCTGTTGCAGGGCGGCTACCAACGTTCTCTGTTCTCAGAGTATTTGTGACTTCAGGTACGTCTGGATATAATTAGGCACCAGATTAGATCAGGTGCTGGTTCATTCTCAGACACCTGCATGTTGCACATTACTTTTGTATTCGTCTGGCTTTCTATCTAAGAATGTTGAATTTTGCTGGGGTTTTTGCACCTGTCAATGTAAAGCCGCCAGGTGGGGGGGGGGGGCTACCCATGGGAAATTGACTTAGCCAGCTTTCCCCTGGGAAGGGATTTTGACGCCTGGGTGCTACCCTGGGTCGGGAATTTGACATGGTTGCCATGTAATAACAGAAAACAACTTCCCAAGGGGTGGGAATTTGACTCAAGCTTCCACAAAAATTCCCCTGGGTCTGCCTGCCCCCCCCCCCTCCCCAACCTGGGGCTTAACATTGACAGGTGTATTACTAAAGTAGGAAATACAGTAAACAGCAACAATCTTGGTATTGAGCCTTAGTAGTTTCAATGACCAACATTATAGCACAACTAAAGTAATGATTGGCACGTTCTGATTGGTTAATTTAGCGTCTACTATTTGCCCATGGGTGCACGCTGACGTATGCTTGAACCTGAGCGCGCGCGCCGATCTGTTGCGACATGGCACAAGAAAGTGCTACTACTTCCCAAGTTTTTACTTGTTTGCTCGATTTTTCTGTGAATTTGAAAAGCTAAACATAAGAAAAACCATTTCTCCATAATGCTGAAAGACTTTGAGGTATAATGCAAGTTTGAAATAATTCAAAACTTTGTTTTGTTTGTTTTTTTCTTTTAGGTTTTCATCAGCGTTTACGCGAGCACTACACGCAATTGTTCAAATTATCGTGCGCACTTTTACCTCAAAGAAACTTTAATAAATCTCCTAAAAGTTGTGCTATAAAACAAATAGTAAACGTCACAAAATACACTATTGAGTTACAGATGCACTTCGGAGGTTTGCTAAGCACTCAAGAAGCTAGAGTCGCCCGAGGCGTACGCGTCTTTCGTGCTTAGCAACCTCCCACGTGCATCTGTAACTCAATAATGCATGCTGTGACATTTACCATTTGTTAAGTAAAACTTTTTTCTCTAAAAAATTGGACTGCTGCACAGCTGGAGGATCTGGCATGGTCTTGGATTGTGATTGGATTAAATTACCGGCAACCACAATCAATAAGAAAGATATGTCAAGCAGATTTTAAAAATTCAACCAAAAAAAAAACTTTGTGAAAAGGTAAAGTGGTGACAGATTGAAAATGTTTTACAGACGTGAAATTGACAGTGTCATTGTATAAAATTTAAAGGTCACGATCCTGTAGCCACTAGGGCCATGAGCTGGGATAAAGAATTTCTACATTGCTTAGCTTCTTTCTGTATCACACATCTTTTTCTGCCTGGAGAACTAGGGTTCACAGTGTAGCTTATTAAATTTGAAAAACTTCGAAATCTCTCTCTACAGCTCTGTGAGATTTCGTATCATCGATCGATGGACCCAGAATTCGATTCCGACCTTTCGCGCGTTTCGCAAGTTGTTGCGTTCTAGATAAACTGCCCCTTTTCGCATTGCATTGCGCATTTGCTTCTCTTACCTAAGTTGGCGATCATACTTTTTGTTTTTATCCAACGCTACCTTTGACATTTTCTGTTTTCTTGAAGATTCCGGTGAACCGGCAGCTTTCCTTTTCATTGCGCATGGGTACTGCCAGTCAGAAGTCCGCAATCACTGTACAGCGATGTACAGCGGATACCAGTTTTAGGGCCTACTCCTGAGGGTCCCCTAGAGGCAGGAGAATCGAAGGGTCTTGTTCTACCCCCGGTTCTACCATGCAAGTAACAGTACCCTCACTTAGCTGGGAAATTTTTGACCTCTCTTGCGTAGCCAGTCATGTGATGGGAGAAACTGTTTTGAATTCTAACCTGCGATCAGGCGTTCTTTTTTAAAGGACCTAACGTAGTCAACAGTTAGGTTAAACTGAGCAAATAATAAAGGACTGTGGGGTGCCGGGTGCGTTTTGTTATTTTCAATTCGAGTATTATACAAGTTTCATTTGATGACAGTATTGACATACTCGGCTCTGCTGTTCGATTACTTGCTAAAAACCTAATTTGAGATTTATGAAGTCTCTCAAGTGACTGGACAGCAGGCTAGAAATATTAAAGAGTCCAGGTACGGTTTGATAAGGCCATCCACCATGTTTTCGGTATAGTACCCGAACAAGAACCGCATTAAATAATTTCAGATACACAGGCATTAGGTAACTGGTTTAACTCTGGATTTGATCATTTCATGTTTGATTTTGTCTGAAAATGGAGATTTAGGAGCTTGATAGGCGCGGCGTATAGCACGGAGGCCTTGGATCACGCGAGTCACGCCATCTCAACTTACCATAGTACCAATCCTTCACGGCCAATGTCAACGTTTTGCACTGGTACTTGCGACGTGGCATGCGCATAAATACAGAATATACGCGGCAACCATCATGGCGGACGCCGACTTTACTGAAAAGTTAAAAAAGGTGTGTTTTCCTGCTAAACTGTAATCGATTATTACCTAACGCGGCTCCTGAAACGATGTATTTCTACCCACCAACCTTATTAATTAATTCGATCTTTGTTATTTTTACGCAACTCTAGAAAACAACGCTATGGCTATTGTCAAGTTTGATCTTGTGCGTCAATATTTTGCCCGTTCGGTCGTTTTATTTACCCGGAATCGCTCCCATTGATTATGAAAGAGGAGAAAAACTGGATGTCAAGGTATGTTGTCGTCCGGTTGAGGTTTAATTATCTATTTTATGTGCCTGTCTACGATATTTTGCCTGCTTTTAAGGCATATATATTTAAGAACTTGAATATTTATGTGAAGTGTGTTCCCGAATATTGAAAGCGGCTAAAAATATGTGTTTATACCTGCCTAATACAAAGCTTGATGAAGAGATCTTACTCTTCAAAACAAACACTATCTTCGGTTTAAACTTTTAACCGTGTTCTTGTACACTGCACATTATACATTTTATTGCTACAGGAAATACAAAATGTCATTTTTGTCTCTTTCACTCTGTTGCCATGCCTTCGATTTCTCTAAAGTTCCTTTTGTTTTTATTTGTATCAATGCATCTCCAGGATCAGCACAGTCAAGTTTACTGAAACAAAAAAACAACAAATTTGAATTAAGATGTACATGTATGTAAAAAGAAGGATGAGATTTATGGATTGCCATGAGTAAATTCTCCCAAACTCACTAAACTGAGAAAATAATATTATTAATTAATTAAATATATGGTAAGCTTACTTTCAACTTATTGTTGTGGTTGTTGCTCATTCCGTACTACTCTCACATTTACAATCACATCATGCAAACGTCCTTAAAAATTTGATTGACACCCATGAACTCATCTAATTTTTGACAGCTCAAGAGGGTGTGGGGTGGGGGCGCTTGTTAGTGACAGAGTGCTTATTTGGGAAGGGGCAGTTATTTCATTTAAACCTTCACATCTCTGAATCGAAGTGCCCAAACTATTTTTTTGTATTTGATCTAGATTGTAGTTAGTATTTTTGCAGGTTTTATTAAACAAATTCTTAGCGTTAATCTTAATCCTATCAATATGTCTCCTGTAAAACACTTGTGACATACGCTTCCTCAAAAAAGGTTTATTTTTACTTTATTTGTTTATTAAATACTACAAACCATGAACCTGGTAAAATCTAATATAAAATAAATTTACTTATAACAACAACTTACCATATTAAATCTATTTTCTTGTGTGCATTAACCAGGAGAGACCAACTGGGTGAAAAGGCTATTATATTAAAACTTAATTATTTCATCTTTCGGTAAATATAGGCAGTCAAAATGACAAGCATCAAGACACAGTTACCATTTGAATATTACTCTGTACCAATTTGCAAGCCAGAAAATTTACAGTACAAGCCAGAGAACTTAGGTAAGGTCTTGCACAATGTTTCTATTATTATACATGTAGTAAGAGCTTGTCTAAAAAAAGGTTACCTTATTATATGAAATTTTCACGACACATTAATTTCGCGATTTTGAGGTGCGCATATTTTGCGACACTTAAATTTCCTGATTTTGCTAAAATTTTGTATTTTGAATCACTTTAATCACTTACATTTCCTTGGCAATATTATTTAATATGTCCTTGAATTAAATAAAAGGACTTCATCAAAGGAACAATAACGTCAAAATTAACAAAAACGCAAGAACGAGACTAATTATTCTCGGCAAATACAACAGAGCAGTTCTCGCAATGTCTACAAGTAGGTCATGCTTGTGCATGCATGAGTTATTGTTCTTGAGTCAAATTTTCAATGGCATTGAAAATTCCTTCCTTCAGTAGTACTAAACCTATTTTTTCTCGATTGTTGACATTATGTGAGTCAATTAATTTTCGCGTCATGTTATGTGCACGACACTTACTGTCCGCGTCACTTTAATTTCGCGATTTTTTGGAATCACGAAATTAACGTGTCATGAAAATTTATGTAATAAGGTACAAGAATGGTGAATGAAATGTTAGATTACTTGTTGTTCTCAAAAGTGATCTACATCTAATTGAATGTGTCTTTACAATAGAAATGAATCTGTTTTATTCAGATACTGTTGTGTTCATGCTAATAATAGCCTACCAGTAGCTAGTTATTAAAGTAAGGAAGATGTGATTTTCCCTGCTAAGAACTGAAAGGATAAAAGATATTGTTTTTTTCTTCAGGCGAAGTACTTCGTGGAGACAGAATAGTAAACACTTTATACGAGGTTTGTACAAGGCCTGTATTCTTTACATTCTAATTTATATCTTTTTCAGTGTTTTTATACTAATTCAGTGACTTACATGATTTACATGTGATGTCCATCAACTCAGCTTACACTAAGTAGAGCTCAGTGCTCTCTCTTTTAATTCAGTGCTCCAGGTAAGAGTCGGGTCTCCAGTCAAAAACCTCACGTCAGCTACATGACCTGACAAATCAGTAGTTATCTTTGGTGGGAGCAGTGGAAACTTGACCTGTTGCAATTCTTTGTGGTCAACCTGCCTAAAAACATATCTGTCACCCTGCAATGTAGTATCCTTGGCTTAGCCACATTATTGAATGCCTGCCTTTCAAAGTATAGCGTTATGCGTACTACTTTGTTGTTTTGGTATCTTCCAGATTAAAATGGCAGAAAACAAAGGTTGCACATTGTTGTGTCAGCCCACGACATTGACAGCTGAACAGTCCACAAAACTTGCCAAGTTGATATCTGAAGAATATCATGTTCACATGTATGTATTATATACATTGTATTAACCAGGCAGAAAGGCTGTACTAGGAGAATGTTGGCCCAAGGTCAGTAGACAGTATGGACCAAGCCCAGCGAGGTCCATGCAGAAAAGACCCAGGGCTGGTATTCTCCCAGTAGGGTCCCAGACAAGCTTGGTTTAAAAGACATTTGTTATACAACTGAAGAAGATTTTTGTAGATATATTAAGTGATAATCAGAAAGGATAAAAAGAATGGAATTCTGACAGAAGACCCACTGGGTGTTTTGGTTAGAAAAGAATTCCCTAGCACTGTGTTACAAACCAATAAAAAGTACTAGTTAAGGGGGCTTTTCATGTGAGTCAAGTGTTTTTTTTTTTAACGTTAAATTGTGGCATGATCATTTGGGACAATACCCTGTCCACTACTTAGAAAATATTGGACTGGTGATGGAGCAATCTGATTGGTTGATTTTTGCTTTTGGTCCTCTTTCTTAGTAGTGTAACAATGTCTTACATGTATACTCAAGTATAATTTATATCTTCAGTCTATTTTTTTTTTGTACTAATAAGGAGTATTTGGTTTGTTTACTTAGGGTAATTGACAACCTTCCTGTAGCAACAAAATTTCTCCTTGACCATGGGCAGGTAACTGTTGTTACTGTTTTATAAATTCTGTTCAGTCTGTTTTTCCATCAGATTGCTTTGTATGAATGGAGGGCTTTCTGTACACTAAAGAATACCTAAGCCAAGCACTGAAACTGTTCAAAAAGGACTTAAGGCTGGTTTTTACAAGTGATGAAGTCAGAGTCGGAGTTGTAATCAGAAATACAGAGCATTATGATTTAGTGAAAATCAAACTGACAGAGCCGTAAGCAGAGTTCCTATTCTGCTTATGACTCTTGTACATGTACATGGCTGTACTGTGTGTCATTTGACTGAAAAAGCATTCAGTCATCAGTACATGTGTAGTAGAACCCTGGTAACTCGAACTCGGATAACTCCAACAACCCCGCTAACTCGAACACACTTCCATTTCCCTTGGATTTGAACTCACTTTTCAGTCATTTTTACTCGGTTAACTCGAACTTGGATAACTCGAAAACCCCGCTAACTCAAACTAAATTTTGTTTCCCTTGATAAAAATTTGTGTCAAATTTACCCCGATAACTCGAATCCCGGTTTTTGCAACTCACCACATTTATTAGAACAACAAAACAGATCACGTATTTGGCAGCCTTTTTCCACTCTTATACTAAGAATTTATGATCGTGTTAGAGTTTCTGACGAGATAAGTTTAATTTGCACTGTACTGTATACTGAATTGCTGTAAAATCAGTAAACTATCAATTATTAACTTGGCAAATTAAATATTCAATCTACCCCGATAACTCGAAACCACACTAACTCGAACGGTTTTTTCGTTTCCCTTCAGAGTTCAAGTTACCGGGGTTCTACTGTACTTACTACTAGTCTTGGGCATCCATTGCCTTGTTTTCCAGTGTATTCTTTAATTTGTTTGTTAACTTACAGGTGCAGTATGACCATGGATTTAAACTTGGTTTCACACTAGAAAAGGTCAGTGGAAGAAGATATTCAATGACTCCAAAATTAATGTAGTAAAACTCTCCCAGTTTTGACACTTACCCTGCAAAATGGGCTTGTTTTTATTTGAGTACTATCCACCAAAAATACATACCAGTTATACTATCTGACTCTGTTCTACAACAACAAAAATTTCCTGACTGCTGGCTTCTTGCTACATGTAGATCAAGTGAAATAGACCTTTTTGGAATCTCGGCATTGGACTGAAAATATCTTGAAATGGAGGCTAATGCATGGGAATATCATTAAAAAGAGTGTTGTGTCATTTGCATTTTAAATGCTTACCCACATTAGCCTCCATTGCAAGCTAGATCCAATCCAATACTGAGAATACAAAAACGGTCTAGATATTTGTGAATCTTATGATCAGCCTGTCCAAAGCCCACACTTGTTCAGATTAACTTTCTTTCCTTTTTGCATCCTGAATTTTTGTTTTACATCCCTGTTAATGGTGTCAATCATTATTAATAATAATTTCATAATGTCTTTTTCAGAACACATTTCTCAACAATCATTTGGCGATGATTCTCAAATATCACACTTATGACAAGTAAGGCAATTATATAATGTGTAACATAATTACTTGTTACTGAAAGCCAGTCACTTTCAAGTTGTAACCTCAAAAGAAAAGCAAGACTTTTTCTACTTTTGCTTGCTACTGCCACAATAATTAAGTTTCTGTTCAGTGATGTTTAGTGTTACTAAATGTAATGTGTACATATTTTCTTTTTTCATGCAGTGCCACATTCCGTGTTGTTGGGTTTGAAGTCCAAACAAGAAGGTTAGAGTCACAAGTTCATCTCAGACAGTAACTTATTAATTTAAATTTTAATATCTTAATTTAAAAGAGCGATTTTCAATTGAGTCTCATGAAACCAAAACCAAAGTAATCATTCTGGCCAATCAAAACAGACACAGACAATACACTGAACCAATCAAAACTCAAAGTAAATACAATGTCATGTTCTTGTAGCTGATGCGTGGTGCAGGAAAACATGTGTGATTTTTCTCGAATTGGTTAAGAAAGTGGCGCGAGATTTTAAAAACAATCACTAAGTGTATTTAGCAAAACCAAAGCAAATACAAATTACTTTCAACACTCTCTTGATCAGTTCTAAGTGATAGTCACATTTATGGTATTATTTTTACATTTGCTTACAAAAATTTATTATAATTATTTATATTAAATTCAATTGTTGTAAATGTTAGTATTGCAAGGGATGCAGTGTCAGCTGAACCTGAAGGCAACAAGTGCTCTTTCACTTCTGAGAAACCTTCTGGCCAAACTATTATTCCTGATAGTAAGTACAGGATTTCCATTTATTTGTTTTCACAGTCATCTTCTTAAACTGACTATTAATTTATTGCAGCACTGGTTTTGAACTAAAACTTGGTTACTTTAGAGCAGTTTTCAATTGAGCGTCGTAAAACCAAAACCAAAGTAATTACTCCGGCCAATCACAAAGGACACAGACAAACCAGTGAACCAATCAAAACTCCAAGCAAATACATGTAGCCGGAACAAAGCGCGGGAAAACGTGCGCGAGCGAGTCACAATTGGTTTTGGTTTTAGTTCTGATTGGCTAAGAAAGTGACGCGAGATTTTTAAGCCAATCACTAAGCGTAGCAATGCAAAACCAAAGCAAAGGCAATTAACTTTCGACACTCATTAAGTGAAAACCGCTCTATAACTTGGGATAGAGGCAGGGTTAGGGTAGTTCTGAACTGCCCACTTCCTGTACCCTTTAACCCTGATTTCTAACCCCTTCCTTGGCTGCTCTTTGTAATTTCCACTTTGCTACTGCCCATTATTACACAAGATTATTAATAATTTTTTTTTCCTGCTTCTACCATTCACTGTCATCTGACAAATGATGTGTTTCTTTATCCCTCTTCACACCCCCCCCCTTCTCTTCTCTTCTCTTCTCTTCTCTTCTCTTCTCTTCTGTTCTCTTCTGTTCTCTTCTCTTCTCTTCTCTTCTAACATACTAACAGTTGTTTACTTCTCATTTCCTCAAGGAAATATCCATGTAAGTGCATTGGCACTGCATGTCCCCCTTTGAGCAAAACTAAACTAAATAACCGCCCCAGGGCCAACTTGAGCATTTATGGTAATAGTATCTTAAGTTAATACTTTTGTTTATTAACAGAGGAGAACACAGTGGCTATGACTTACTCCGTAAAATGGGAGGTAAGTACATCATCATCATCATTAACTTGAGCATGTCCCACCGTTTTGCTCTGTCTGCCGCCATTGACTCCAGATTTTGACCACCCATGCCAGCAAATTTGGCATCTTGCTCCACAGTACAAGTGTCTCTTCACTGAGTGTGACACCTTTCCCTTATGTTAAACCAGAACATTTAGATTCTGACAATCAATTTTTGAGCAAAATTATATATTTATTGGGGATTCAGGTTTATAAACTTTTTTTTTTTGCTGTATAGTCAGACACTATTAACAGTCACTAGGGGTGTGTAGTAGAGGAAAGAAATAAAGTTTCGGGTTAAAGCCACATATGCCAGCCTAAAGGCCTTTGTAATTATATTGAGTTTATTTCACCTGCCATTTACAAATTCCAAATCTGTTTCTTGTTGCTTGGCAAGTCATAAATAACATCCACTTGCCCTGCCGAAAATTCTGGAATCAAAGTTTAGGCTTTTAAACTTTCTCTGCACATTAGTCTTACCTTTTATATTTGGCAGAACCGGGGAGATTTTACAAATTCTCCTTGAAGCAATTCAAAGAGTTTCCAGTTCTAAATTATCTAGTGAGAAATTACCCTTATAAGATCAAATACATAATTAAACTAACAGGTGATGTCAACAAAGACGTTCATCAGCTAGGGGTGGGGGGGGGGGGGGGGAAGGGAAGCCTTGAGCCAAGTGTCCCATACTGCTGGAGCTTATCCCGGTTTCTGTACATAGCATTAAGCAGCTAGGGATATTTCTACTCCCCCTGGATGGGATGCTAGTCCATCACAGGCTATCCCCTTAGCATTATTTTGCCGGTACCCATTTATACACCTGGGTGGTGAGAGGCACTGTGAGAGTAAAGTTTCTTGCCCAAGAACACAACATAGTGACCCCAGCCAGGGCTCGAACCTGGACTGTTCCATCCGGAGGCCGACGCGCTAACCATTAGGCCACCACGCCTTCCATCTACATGTACAACCTTTCCCAAATTCTCAGCTTAAAGAAGTCATTTAGAATAATAAATAAATGAGTTTGTTATTATTCCACAGCCCAGTGATGTTGTATGGGCATCAAGGTGGGACACATATTTAGCCATGAGTGATGTTCAGATCCACTGGTTTGCTATCGTCAACTCTGTTGTGATTGTCCTATTTCTGTCCGGTAAGTCTGGATGTCTTCTATAATAACTACTTTCATTGTTTACATTTTTCTGTTAATCTCCTAACAAAGAGAAGTGTACATTTAAGTTCCAATTATGACTGCAGTATTTCTAGAGAAAAGGCAGTACAAAATGGGTTTAGCACGTACAATGGGCCCCTTGCAGCTAATGATGATATACCTGCCAACCCTCACGCCTTGGGCGTGAGTCTCACGCCTTGGGCGTGAGTCTCACGCCTGTGACTTGAAAACTTCAATCTCACGCCAACTCAATTTCTCGCGCCTGGTCGAAAAGATGTAAGTTTTTAAAACCAAAACAGGCACAAGTTCCCTAAAAATGTAAACTCAAACCAATGTGATAAACAAAAACTCCATGTAAAATGAGTAAATGACGATACTTTCTCCAAAATCTCAGAGTTTTAATGAGAAAAGCATTTTGAACAAGGCCACGCACTAGGAGCGGATATGTTTGGAACCTCTTCGGAATACCTCTTCGTCTTCGGGAGGCTTCAGACATTGTCATATCTCTTCGGAAATCCTGGCACTCTCAGGATAAAAACCTCACGCCTTTGTCCCAGAAAAAGTTGGCAGGTATATGATCACATGGTACAAAGTAACACTGCACTGGAGGGCAAGCAATTTGCACTGGGACATCCAAAACAAAGCAACTTCAACCATTTATGCTTGTCTTTCCTTTGTATTGAATGTCCCAGAGCAGAGCTTACCCTCCAGCATGGCAGATTTTGTACCATGTTATCATTAGCTGCAAAGGGCCCATTCAGAAATACATGCATGCAGGCATGTTAAAGTACAATGTATAATGTCATACTCCTGTTGAGGGCATAACAAGGTCAGCCGCGCAATGTTGATGTGATCCAGTTAAGAAATAACCCAACTCCAATACCAGAGATGTAGCTAAGAAAACACTAAGCCGGCTCATTAACAGCTGGCTTTTCTTGCCTTGGCAGCTCTAAAAGTTTACCTAAGTCTCTGTTTTAATTTCCTGTGAAATTTCAGCTGGATTTAAATTAAGTTCTCTTTCAGCCAGTGAAATTAGCCAGCAGCTGGCCTTTAGCGACATCCCTGCAATACATGTGGCCTATTAATTCAATATACCTCAAAATAGATGCTATCGATGATCATTATAAATAAATAATAAATTAATTAATACTTAATTGGCTACTGCCTGAGAGGGGGCTTTTCAGGGCCAATGCAGACGACGTTTGAATAGTATCCCATGGTGCAATTCTCCGCGCACTTCACGCAATATCGAAGTTATGGCGGATTCCACCATAAAATAACGCCGTTTTCTCTACGGCACATTTCGTATTTTTTCCAGTCAAAAGCAAGAAAATTGTATTATTTTGTTGTTTGTCATACTTTCATTGATTTGCAATTGTCCTATGACCATGGTTTGTTAAAAAACGTCCTTTATTTTGATTATTTTGATTAGCTTTCCTTCACAAAGTGTTCACTGACCCGCGGCGAGGTCATAAATATTCACGATTCTTCGGATTATAAGCAGGTTTCTACTAAATATGGGTCTCACCCTAGCATAATAAAGACCGTATTATTCTACTTGCAAAGAAGTACCCAGAAGTACCCGCATCTTAATGACTTTTTCAGCAATCAAAGATGACTGAAATTTCGATCAAAAACCAGCGCCGCATGCTGCGAAGCGTGTGTGATGTCTGTTTCAGGCAACAATCGCTGCCCGAGCGTCGCCATTTATATTTACATTCAAAATGCCTAATTTCGAAAGTAATTTTATAACTGTACTCTTCAAATAAGTAAAATGCTTACAACTGGTGAAAAATAACCGTAATAATAAGCTCAAATATGTATTCACAGATTATGTAAACAACGCCGAACGAGCCCTCCGACTGCGAAGCGGACAGACTAGAGCTCGATAGAGATGTAAGAAGAAAATTAATGTAAGAAAACCGATTCGGATCAGCACAGGACTTCTTTATTAACACTCCAGCAACAAATAGCTCATCTATAGCCGAATTTTTGACTGTCACAGGAACGAGAGCTCTTCGACGTTCGTCCAATTGTTCGATAGCACTAACATGTATTTCTCTGTATACTAGCGAAACACAGGTAAATCCCTTCAATGTGACAATGAAATTCTCCTTTGAAACGCAGTGAACGTAGAATAAGTCGTTTTCCTCAAAAGCAGCAGCTTTTGAATCAAAACTAGTCCGGAAACACGCCATGGCGAACGCTTCTTCTCGCTTTGCGAGAGCTGAACAATACTGATTAGGTCACGTACGCAGTGATAATATAAGATGAAACGATTTAATGCATCATGGGATACTATTCGAACGTCGTCTGGGGCCAATGTGAATAAACAAGGAAACAAATATTTAAATAAACATAATAATTATGGTTTAAAATCCCAACTGGCAGGAGGCAGGCAAGTTGGCATAGCCGGGGAGTTGAACTCTGCGCGACCAAGAACAACACCAGCTAGTATTCAGAACCGGACTCGAACCTGCGACCTTCAGATTTTGAGTCCAGCGCTCTAACCACTCGGCTACGCTGCCTCCTATTATTATTATTTTCTTGCTGACTTAGTTAGGAAATCTCATACTGTGTTTCAGGTATTGTGTCGATGATAATGATCAGGACTTTACGACGTGATATTGCACGTTATAACAAAGAGGATGAAATGGTAATAAGCAAACTTTCAATTATGTGCATTAATTATTGAAATGATCCTGTGTTTAATTCAAGGAAACGTTAACCACTGCCTCGTGAATATGAAGGATGGGTGCCTGGGATACCCGGGAGGGCCTCCACTGAGGTCCGCCGGCCCTCCCCAGATAGAATAAAGCTGCCAAGGCTGGCAATCCCAACAAAACAGCCATGAGCCCCCACACACAGACACCCGTCACACTGATTAAATCAGTGGAAAAATGAATACCGTAGTTATTCGGTTATAAGGCGCACTCGGTTATAAGACGCACCCCAAACTTGGCAACATTGTTATGCTAAGTTTACAAACTGAAAATTCTCAGAAAACACTCGGTTATAAGACGCACCATGAGTTGGAGAGTTGAAAAGATGTAGCGATCAATTTAAGGACAGTTTTTTCTTACAAAATTTGAATGTTTGAATGTTGTTCATATTCCTTGGCACAATCGTCCAGTAAAAAGCTAACATTTCCTGCTAAAAAAGACGTAAATCCACTTGAGCAAAACATCTTTCCATCGTTCATGCTTCGAACTTAGCTGCTTAGTAACCTGGCAGATGTGTAGTTTCCAGTGACCACTGAGTTTGTTGCTTGGTTACCAAGCTCTCAAGCACGCTTCGGATCGCTTCGTACTTTGTTTATCGAGTGGTTTTGAAAGATTCTCAAGCTTTTTTGGTGTTTTTCTTGTCTTCTAAAGTCATTTTCCACTTTCTACGCTTAGAAAGGTTTGTTTCAAATGAGAATGCTTGATTTTCTTTGTCTAATTTGAACAAAATGCTGGCATATACAGGTGTTACTGAAACTCGTTTTATATACGCGATAATAAACTTTGCGTTTAAAGTTAATGTTTCTTATATCTTTAATACTGTAAAAGACAATAACCCTCTTGTTTTAACTGTAAGTTTCGGTAAAATGGCGGTCATAAGATTTTGTTGGGCGAAAATACTCGGCTATAAGACTCACCCCAATTTTGGCATGAACTTCCCACAGAAAAACAGATTTTTCTCGAAAAAACCGTGCGCCTTATAACCGAATAACTACGGTAACTAATAACAAGAAGCAGGGAAGGGAGGGAGGGAGGAGAAAAACTCGCAAAACATCCCTGAAAACCCTCCATGGAACGAAGACCTGACACTACACTGTAATGTCCGAGAACGCAAAGCACTGAGCCTGACAAGAGCTAGTAACCCCTGACCACCAGGACAGCTGACTACCCACTCGTTGTGGTTAACTTGGTTAAATTGCTTTATTTAACTTGGTTAAATCGCATTTAACCTCATTTAATGCAGACAGCATACATTGTGTTAAGGTGATTCCACGGAATTGCATTGCGCATCCTTGCTGCGCATACGTTTTCGCGTCATTTAGTGCTACGAGATTCCCTTCAGCCTACGCTCGGTAGGGAAAGAAATGGTCGTTTTCTCTTAAACGAGCACGCTGACCCCATTTTTTAATGCATTTATTTAAATGTCATACGGTTGTCTACAATGTAACGCGATTTAAAGAAAAGTTTAAAATTCTACATTGAGATATTTTATTTTTAATGCCGTAAAAAACACGTTTTTAGGTAGTGCCGTTAACATGCGCACAAAGCAAAATCTTTAATTTCTTTCGTTATCTTAATTCCTGTACAAAAAGAATAGTTTTTAATATAAGATCAAAGTCTCTATTTTGTTAAAATAGACTAATACTTAAATGCAAAAATGATTTTTTTCTAGAAACAATAGTTCCCCAATCGAATTACTAGGGTTCCTAATATCTACCTCGCGGGTCGTATATTTACTAATGCCCATCCATTTTACACAAAAACTAGCGCGTTGACCCCCATTTTTAATTTCATTTTTTTAATGCTCATAACATAATTGTTACCTGGACCAAGTTTCAAAAAAGTTTTAATACTCCTTCTATTTCAGTGGAATCACCTTAAACAAAAGAATTTTGATCAAGGCTTGGTTTCCAAAGCACTTGAACCTCTTCTTACGCTAACGGACACCTCTATAACACAGACACCATCTTTTTTGCCGGCGGGGGTAAGGACAGTTCACTTGGTTCAAAAGACACAAACTTCATGTAAACTCTACCTCTGTAATACAGGTAAAAAGGTAAAGTCTGTGTCCGAGCCAAGTGGCTCATACAGCCGGAGCTTATCCCGGTTAGCATTAAGTGACTGAGAGTATTGCTACTCCCCCCTGGATGGTATGCCAGTCCATCGCAGGGATTACCCCCCAGCAGTAAATTCGCCGGTACCCATTTTATACACCTGGGTGGAGAGAGGCACTGTGAGAGTAAAGTGTCTTGCCCAAGAACACAACGCAGCGCCCTGGCCAGGACTCGAACCCGGGACATTGGACTCGGGAGTCGAGCGTCCTAACCATTAGGCCACCGCACCTCCCACTTCTGTAATGCAGACTCCTCCATAATATGGGCTCTCTTCCCTGGCCCTTTGGTGTCTGTATCAAAGACGTTTGACTGTAGAAAAACCAATATTCATTGCTTTTTAGCAAGTTGTACTGGGAGTTATTTCATGCTCAATTTGTTGATTTTACAGGAGGATACCATGGAAGAAACAGGCTGGAAGCTGGTCCACGGTGACGTGTTCCGACCCCCCAAGAGGGCGTGGCTGCTGACGGCATTTGTGGGATCAGGAGTGCAGATCTTTTTCATGGTGCTCATCACTTTAGGTAAGGGCAGCAGGGATCAGCCAAAAACAACATGTGTAATTAATTATTTTAAGCTAAAAAAAATCAGGAACTTGAGAGAATAATTAAAATAGTGTTGCAAGCTTATGAATCAAAGGTAAAAGTAAATTGTGTTGTATCTTTTGACAGTGTTTGCTATGCTTGGAATGTTGTCACCTGCTAGCCGAGGAAGTCTGATGACGGCAATGATATTTCTTTATGTCTTCATGGGGTAAGTGTATTTTGGAATATCTTATATCATTAGATGAAAACATCTCAATTTAAAGGAATTTTAAGCACTTGGGCAACATGGAAGTAAGAACCATTGGGATGTACATTTAAATCTCTCTGACTCAAAAACTTTTTAAAGTACTACGAACCATTCTGATTGGAGAATAAGAACTAGAAATGTTTATAAACAATTCCAAATTTTGCATGTGGGTTTGTTTATGTATGTGAAACATTGTAAATTGTATTGGGACCGTGTCACGGATTTTAGCCAAACTTAGGCATAGGAAATGACCACCAAAGTTCGTTTAAATATATTATAAAATATCATCTTAAAACAGTGAAGGAACATTTAAATAACACACCAAATGCAAAAGAAGGCACGGATGGCCAAAAGTGACGAAGATTGAAACGGATTGTGATATGGGTTTTTGAAAAGTGATCCGGCGGAACAGTTTTCAAAGTTAATCTTGTTTGCTTGTAACTTTAAATTATAACGCCGGGAAACACATTTGGCTGCAGTGAAGCTATGGTTTTGTCATTTAGAATCATAAAATTAATTTCTTTGCAAACATTTAGTTTCATAGCGGGTGTTTGGCAAAATTTAATAACATAAAATTAACTTAGCCGTGACACAGTCCCTTTAAGCAACACTCAATTGAAAACTGCTCTTGACTATCAAATAGTTATTTGGTAACAACATGGTCAGGCTATCTAGGTCACCCCACTGTGATGATGTGATATTAATTTTTTGGTCTTCTTACTATATCAAAAGTGTTTTCGCTGGATATTTTGCTGCTCGACTCTACAAGACATGCAAGGGCCAAAACTGGAAGAAATCTGCATTGCTGGTAATGTTATTTCTTGTGCCTGTACTATCAAAAACTTATTGATTGCATGAACTGTACTTTCTTTCGATTTTAAATAAATCATTCAAATTTTGGTGCATATGTCAGCAACCCAATTATTAAGTGCTGCGATGCCAATTTTAAATTTTAAGAACTAATCACAGGCTGGAAAAGTGAGATGACAATACCATGTTATATTCATTTGATGTCTCTCTCATAAGCAAAATTGTTATATAGCTGGAATTTCCCCCCAACAGCCCATGCTCTCATTGGCTACTTGGAGGTCACATGACATCTAACAATAAAACTAGTTCCTGCCAAAAGTCTCTGATCGGGCAACATTGCATAATCTATGACGTCAGAGTGTAACAGTACACTGTTGCCCACGAATGTTGATCGAGGTCTGCCGTTTTTCTAAGTCTTCATTGTGTTGTAAAAACAAATCACTTAATGACTGGTCCCTTGGAAAGAAAACCAGTTAATTTTGTTTCCCTTGGAACTATTGTATACCATTATTTATACCATGCCATAGAAAATACAGCCAATCAGAATACAGGAAAGCCGTTGTATATTCGACGGTATTCAACCCAACCTTCCCATCGTGCGCTGCGATCTTATTCTCGATGAAATTTAGTAAGCGTATTTTCTATGGCATGGTATAAAATAGTTACACAACACTTTCTCGTGGTATACTATGGAATATCCCACTTGTCACTTGTATTTTCTTCGTATACACACTCGCCTAAAGGCTCGTGTGTATACCGAGAAAATACAAGTGTCTCGTGGGATATTCCATAGTATACCACTCGAAAGCGTTGCATAACTAGTATATATTGTGATTTATACCATGCCATAGAAAATACAGCCAATCAGAATACAGAAAAGCCGTCGTATATTCGACGGTATTCAACTCAACCTTCCCATCGTGCGCTGCGATCTTTTGTCCCGGCGAAATTTAGTCAGCGTATTTTCTACGGCATGGTATAAAATAGTTACACAACACGTTCTCGTGGTATACTATGGAATATCCCACTTGTCACTTGTATTTTCTTGGCATACACACTCGCCTAAAGGCTCGTGTGTATACCGAGAAAATACAAGTGACTCGTGGGATATTCCATAGTATACCACTCGCAAGTGTTGCATAACTAGTATATATTGTGATATTAATGTGTGTTCACAATTTTTTTTTTCAGACTGCTACACTGTATCCTGGAATTGTTTCTATAGATAGCTTTATTCTGAACTTCTTCATCTGGGGACAGCACTCTTCTGGAGCGGTAAATGTTTTGATTTTAGCTGCATTATATTTTAATCTTAATGTGCATGAAACAATTGAGTCAAATCAATGGAGCTATATGTCATGGGGATTTTGTGGATTTTTGGTCTACACTGTTCTGAAATTAGTGCTAGGCAACTAAACCTGCGAGAAACATACATGTATTCTTTGAATATCTGAGGGAAGATATCATCTTCATTTGTGGAGATATATTAAACCACCGCTATAAATATTGCTCTTTTGAGGACATTCTGAAACAACTTGGAAAGTTTAGTCTCAATTTTTTAAGTTGTAATCCATTTCCATCCTAGCCATCCACAGCCAAACACACTTGTTAACAGTGCTCTAATATGGCAGTTGTAAATAAGAATAAACCATTATTTTTAGGTTTCCTATGACACGAGTGTATAATTTATTTGGCTGTTCAGAAAAGTGTTAAAATCTTTGCAAACAAACATTCCTAAAAGTATGCATTTCAGAGCATGTTTTTGTCACTCGAGGACTGCATGAAAATCAGCTAAGGCTGACATGGCTTTCTCTCTAAATATAATTTAATTTATTTAGTTATAGCCTGCGTAGCAGGCGTCTGTGTACTTTTTTTAGCACGTTTAAAAGAGTGTGGGATTGCGAGAAGGCTGCATGAGAAAGAAGAAATTTCTCGCGTGGCCCCCTTGGGCCTTTCACGTTTCCCATAATAATTATGTGCACTCGAAACTATGGCAGCTGCTATGCAGCCTAATTTAGTTACAGAGGTCTGTTAGGTAAGTGTTTTTCATAAGTACTCTAATCTTTTGTTAATAGTTGTTTGTGTTTGTCTTGTAAAGGTTCCTTTTACCACCATGCTTGCTCTGCTTTGTATGTGGCTTGGTATCTCAGTCCCTCTTGTGTTTGTTGGCTATTACTTTGGATACAGAAAATATGTGAGTATTCATTCCATTAATCTGCTTTGATTGAATGTTCTTGAATGAAAAACTTTGTGTAATGTATTAGTAGCAACTGTACCAACAGATTAAAAGAGCTAAATAAGGAATGTCAACTTAACAGTAACTTGACATACGACCCTTTTCGGACTTTGTAGGAACTGACAATTCAGGCAGTCTTTGTACAAACTGGGTAACAAAGCTGAACTGGACCAAACATTTTGCAGATTCAGAATACAATACTGAGACAAAAAAATAGATTTGTCATCTGACCAAAACTAAGGTTTTTGTAAAATAATTCATAATTCCTCGCGAAGCGAGAGCCGAAGGCCGAGCGTAGCGGGGTGTATAATTTTGTCCCTCAAAGGGCTCAGGCGGGATGAAATCTCGTGTGGAGTTTACGGTCATATATATTTATTTATTTGTGAGCTTGGTGTGTGGCGGAAATGACGTCACACGGCCGCCGCGCTGGTGGCCTAATGGTAAGGCGTCGAACTTGAAATCAGATCTTCGGGATTGAATCCGGCTAGGATTTTTTTTTTTCCTTATTTTTTTTTGTGGGTTCGAATCCTGAGCCTTTCATTTTTATCGTTTTTCTTTTCGGATTAAAATAACACTGATTTCCACATAATACTCCCTCAACGCCTATTCAGGCTATAAACCTTTCATCGCCATCAGGGGCGCGCGGGCGGAGGGTTCGAATCCTCCTGCCGTTCGTTCTTCTTTTTTTTAATGCCCTCAAATAAATGTCCAAAATGCGACTATCCAATAATTTGTCGATGATTTTGAAAATAGCCTGCGCTTCCCAACGCTTTATACCTCTTTACGAACCTGAAAGAGCCGCCATCTTCAAAGCGGAGTAGACCCTGGGAACGAGGGTGTCGCGGCCATGCCCGTTACTAATTTTTAACAAATATATCTTCCTGCCTACTGTGGAAAATTGAATATGTACAATGTTCAACTTCATGATCCACTCCTTATTTATAACACCACCCCGCCTCCCCAACCCAGAGCTTCGCGAGCTAGGCCCTGCGAGTCACGTATTACTAGTGTAATTAGTGTAATAAACACCATTTTACATTTGTTTTTGCAGCCCTATGAACACCCGGTCAGGACAAATCAAATTCCTCGGCAAGTTCCTGACCAGGCCTGGTATATGAGTCCATTGCCAAGGTAAGCATGCTTGAAAATGCCTGAGATTGAGCTTCACTTGCAGCAAGTTCTAGTTCAGTCTGTGTTCCTATCCAGTTATAAAAGTACAGCTTTTAGCATGCACGCTTTACAGGGTGTTTTTGTAATGAGGAATAGCAACGCTCTGGTTGTTTTTGAAATGGAGCTATTTGCCTGTTGCACAGTCTCTAAGAGCTTGTAACTTCTTTATGTAGGGCCCTGTAAAGGAAAACGACAATGCCTTTCCTTTTCCTTTGCTTGTTGCCTGGGCTAATAACTATTGTTTATGAGTAATACATTGTGCAATGCATAACACTGTTCTTGTCAAATGTTTTAGTAACCTGATGGCTGGCATCCTTCCATTTGGTGCAGTGTTTATTGAACTCTTCTTTATCTTATCTGTAAGTAAATATGACTTATCAATTTAAAAAAAATAGTTACCATGCCAGGGGGGGGGGGGGAGAAACAACTTGCTATTGTTCTTGCTCTATTGTTTTGAGGTTGTTTGTTGACTTGGTCGTTCTTTGTTTACAATCTCCATGTGGGCCAATTGAAAATCGTGGTACAATCATTTTCATTTCAGCACTAAAAAGTAGCACTGCGTTCTTACAACTACACGACGATGACAAAAATTTCGGATTAACACACTCCTTTAGATTTTTAGTGAAGAGAATTGAATCCTGTTATAATTAGTGATTCCACGGCATTGTAGTCGTGATTGCCATAGTAAGTAAGTAAGTAAGTAAGTAAGTAGGACTTTATTTAACGAGGGTGACATAGCTTCCATTTCGCGGGAAAAGATTGCCTGTTGCATCATCGTCCAAAAACCACTGACTACATCGTGAATTGATTGCCTTGCAAGTTGTGAGAGCATTGCTACTCGGCCCCAGACCTTGTTTCTATCCCACCCTGTACCATGCTTATAGCATATGAAAAACCCAACAGGCTAGTGTTTTCACTAGCCGTATTTGTTTGGCTTGTCACCTTTTCAGTTGTTTCCTAGTTTTCCTAAACCATCTGTTCACTGCTTTGTGATTTGTTTTCAGGCCATCTGGGAAAACCAGTTCTACTACTTGTTTGGTTTCTTGTTTCTGGTGTTCCTGATCCTTGCCAGCTGTGTGTCTCAGATTTCAATAGTGATGATTTACTTCCAGCTGTGTGCTGAGGTATGTTGTTAAACTAGGGGTTGTATCCAATTTCGGTTTTGACCAAATTTGCAGTTTTGATAGGTTTATTAAAGGGGCTAGATCACGGTATTTTAGGCAATTCTATTTATTTTTGTTAATTAAGAGCTCTGAACTTCAGATTTACGGCCACATAACAAACAAGGTTGATTTTCGAGCATTGTAAATGCCACTTTCATACAAATTGACATAAACTTGAAAAAAGTCGAGTCAACATTTTTTCAAGTTTACCCAAACGCAATCCATTTTAATCTTCTCGAATTTTGCCCATCCTTGCTCCTTTTTTGGCCTTTCTGTGTTCCTTTTGAGTTATTCTACAGTTTTTAGCCATAATTGTGGTATTTCAGTTAATTCTATGACCAGTTGGTCAGTGCTGAAATTGCCTAAAATTGCGTGACATAGCCCCTTTAAGAAAGATGACATTTTGTTATATGGCAAGTGCTGGCATGACAATTCATAAGAGCGGTTTCCACTTGAGTGTGAAAAGTAATTCACATTTCCTTTGGTTTAACATCGTACTAGGCTCAGACCGCTCAGTGCTTGTGCCACCTCCTCAACGAATCAGATGTTCTTGTAAAACCAAAACCAATCATGACTCACTCACATACGTTTTTCGTGCCATCTGCATATATTTGATTCAAGTTTTGATTGGTTCACTGGATCGTCTCTGTCCTTTGTGATTGGCCAGAATGACAACTTTGGCTTTGGTTTTGTGACACACCACGATTTAATAAAAAAATGTATTTTTGTTGTTTCAGGATTACCACTGGTGGTGGAGGTCATTCTTCATGTCTGGTTCCTGCTCTATCTATGTGTTTTTCTATGCTATATTCTACTTCATTACAAAAGTGAGTTTTATAAAACAGTATACATAAATACCGTAGTCTTACTTGAGG
>NC_135760.1:18091079-18094254 GCF_052425735.1 Oculina patagonica
TTTCGCTTCTCCTTTTTCTCTTCTTCCTTTCTTTTTGCTGCAGTGTTTGGCCTTTTACAAGGCTTCTTTCCAGCAGAAGAATTTCCGCGAAAGCGCAAACGAGGCAAGAACTATGGACAAGCAAAGGGGGGAAAGGGGTGAATTTTCCTCTGAGTTTTTTACTAACATTTTGAAGCGTTTTGGTGCATATTGAAAGCTCCATTTCATTTTTGATGGGGACTTGTAGCCCCTGGGTCTCCGAAGAAAACTGATGTCCAAAAAAACAAACTTAGAACACAAATACAGCAAAAGATAAAATAAAAAATAAGTAAATTAATTAATTAATTAATAAAAAATAAAAAAAGAGCAATTCCTAGAGCCGTAGGGTCGCATCTTCATAGAAAACCTAGATTCGGCAGTGAAACTAGAGAAAATTCTATTGGACTGCTATTATTATTATTTGTTAGAATACGATGATGAAAGCTCTATTGACAGACTACAAAGAGCGCTCCGAGAACTGGAGAAAAGAGTTGACAGGTATTTGAAGACTTAGGTGAAATTGTAAAATCAAAGGCTCTATGAGCAAAGTCGTGAATGTGGTATATTATAAACTGATAGCCCAGAATTAGCCAAAATAAATTTAAAATGTCTGCTGACAAACGACAAATTTTGTAATTGTCTATGAAGTCTGTTAAACGTACGTCATAGTTGAGTCATGTTTAAATTTCTAGCTGGTAAGTGATAAATAACCCCATATTCTAACTGAAAACTAACCATCCAGTAGTCCATCGAGGCCTTCTAGCTAAGCAGCTAAGAAGTAAAGATTATTTCAGAGCTTAAAATAATTAATGCTGAGAGAGACACGTATAGTGGTAACAAGATATGAGGTACCTTAAGATGCTGCGAAGCTGGTAATGGAAAGAAGCTAGGGAATTTTTTTTCACCAAACTGTTTCACATTTACTAAAGGGTTCTTTAATTAATGACCAGGTAACTGAGCCATTTTATACAGGACAGTGGTATTATTCGACATACATTTTTCTCTGTTAAAGAATGGCAGACACTGTGACAGAAGGCAAATAGTTAAAAGAAACTAACAGATGCCTCATACATGTGACTTCTAAGTATTGCAATTGGCAGGAAACAGTGAAGTCAACATACTTTATTATCAATTTAGAGGCCTGATACATGTAACAAATGAAAACTGCTGCTTATTTCCTTTTCTGGTATCTTTACTTGCAACCAAAAAGTTCACTTTACCCCTTTACATGCCACGAAAGTCATCAAATGAATGCATTTTAATCAGCCTTATTAATTCGTTTTTAAATAATCTCTATACATTGCTAGCCACCCTGCATAGATTTGGTGGCCATGTTGGATTAAAGGATCTGAACCTTAAAGCTTGTTTATCTTTAACTCTTTGTTTTCAGTAGTTAATAACAATGACTTCCAAATATTTCTTTTCAAGCTGTACAGTCTGCTAAAAGTCAATTTATAGAGAGCAGTATTCACTGTTTGTGAAATGAGAGTAAATTTGAAATAAAATTCTTTTTTCTGATCATATGTTTCATACAAGTTACTGTAGGATGTTCATTCCAGCCCACACCTCTTGACAGCCTAGCCCCATGCAGAGTTCAGTGATGTGCTGTATTGCAGGATATTGTTTTGGCGAATCTGTAAATTAATTCAAAATGCTATGTGCCTTGTTAAAATAAATCTGTAGGACAACACGTACAACAAACCATCTAAGTGTAAGCAATTTGTTATTTATCAGCATGGCATGCAACCAGGTTCCTTTTCGGCTGAGATGACTGCATGCATTTATTTGGGGGGGGGGGGGGGGAGGCATAGGACATGTACAGAAATCGACCTTAAGGTTACTATTGTTATATTAGTGGCTATTACATTTTAGCGATTTTAGTGAGTTTTGGGCGAAAATCGCTAAATTAAATACTTGCTAAAATTTGCCTTGGTCAAATTTCAAGTACCTCCCCGGTACCCCCTTCCCACCCTAATGGAACACAAAAATGGATACTGGTAACTTTGTTCTTTTAGGCAATGCAATTTATGTGCATTCAATGTCAAGATACGGTAGTTTTTTTCTTTTACTGAACATTTATTTTCATCTTAGCCATATGTTCATCACCGGCCAGTAAAAGCTGGTTTACATGATATTACTAGTTCTTGAAGTTTTTGGAAAATCCCTATATTAAATAGTCGCTAAATCTTGCACAGAAAAAATCGCTAAAATTAATAGCCGCTAACAATAGTACTCTCACCCTTTGAATTAATGTTAAATTTCTTTGAATGTCTACCCCATAGCACTCAGTGGATGTTGACAAAGCAAAAAATTACCTGAGTGCAATGATACACCCCTGGAGAACTATAATTACCACAGTTGAACTAATATGTCCCTTTTTTGACAGACCATGTGTATGAAGAAAAAATAATTGTAAGGGACTGATGCATAATACTGTGTTTACAAATGTAGTTTTGCCTTCAAAAGCAGAGCAAATTTATCATTCACTAAAGGCTTGCTACCTAATGAGCTACGAATGCCAGAGGAAATTTTGATTTAAGTTTAAGTCACGAGATAGATGTACTTGGGAATTTCGTTAACGAGAGTGTGACAACGAATATAAAATATTACTAGATACAAAAACTTGACGAACGTGCAAATAAATGATCGACCGAAAGACAAAGCAAGCCAACTATAGATATCTCTAATTGTTTCGAAACGCATCAGTTTAATCTTGCTGAGTGCATAAGACTAATTTGTAGCGGAAAATACAACCTTATTTAGGGTGATTTATTACTTACCAACTATTTGATTGCATTTCAATGATCATGAAAGATAATTTCATATCCGCGGACTTTCAAAATAAGCTATTGTTCGGCGTGCAAGTTTCTTGCTTCCTTGGCCATCCTTTCCGTTGCATTGTGTGTAAATGTAGATTCGAGCAGTAGCCTCACTAGAAAAATTCCTTCCAGAAAGGAAAAAATATTCGTATTCTCCTGATGTACATCCACAAGTTCGCATTACAACTCGTGAAACCAGCCCTTGTGCCGTTCATCCGCCATTTTGAACTTAATTTAAACTTAATATAAAATTGCCAGGTTACCAAGGGAGTTTACACAAATTTAATCGCCAGCAGACCGCAATAAGTCGTTATTCACGACTTAAAAATGTGCAAGCA
>NC_135760.1:18094754-18297254 GCF_052425735.1 Oculina patagonica
CAACATTTTAATATGTTGCAGTATGTTGGGAAGCTCAATGTTGTGAAATGAAGGATTATTTGCGCAGGGGTATGTTGGGGGGCTCAACATTGTAGTATGTTGGGAAACTCAATGTTGTGAAATGAAGGATTATTTGCGCAGTATGTTGGGGAGCTCAACATTTTAATATGTTGCAATACGGTTGGGAAGCTCAATGTTGTGAAATGAAGGATTATTTGCGCAGGGGTATGTTGGGGGGCTCAACATTGTAGTATGTTGGGAAACTCAAGGTTGTCAAATGACGGATTCTTTGCGCAGTATGTTGGGGAGCTCAACATTTTAATATGTTGCAGTATGTTGGGAAGCTCAATGTTGTGAAATGAAGGATTATTTGCGCAGGGGTTTGTTGGGGGGCTCAACATTGTAGTATGTTGGGAAACTCAATGTTGTCAAATGACGGATTCTTTGCGCAGTATGTTGGGGAGCTCAACATTTTAATATGTTGCAGTATGTTGGGAAGCTCAACGTTGTGAAATGAAGGATTATTTGCGCAGTATGTTGGGGAGCTCAACATTTTAATATGTTGCAGTATGTTGGGAAGCTCAATGTTGTGAAATGAAGGATTATTTGCGCAGTATGTTGGGGAGCTCAACATTTTAATATGTTGAAGTACGGTTGGGAAGCTCAATGTTGTGAAATGAAGGATTATTTGCGCAGGGGTTTGTTGGGGGGCTCAACATTGTAGTATGTTGGGAAAGTCAATGTTGTCAAATGAAGGATTATTTGCGCAGTATGTTGGGGAGCTCAACATTGAAATGGAGAGTGAGGAGAAAAAGAATGAATTTGGATATCGTGGCAACACTTTTAACGAGCTAGGGCTACAAAAACACTGTAAATACAATATTCATGTACTCAAGCAGTAGCTCCTGACTCAATCAACATCCAATGAAACAAAGCATTCTACGCTAACAACGTGCCCATACATTGCTCTGTAAAAATTAAATAAATGCCATTAAATAATTCTACGGCTCGAATATTGCACCTTTCAGTCTTAAATTTGGCATGAAGTATCTCTGTATGACTCTTTATAACCCTACATTTTTGTTTTGGATGAAAATGTTTCGAGTGCCGAGAAATTAGCAATTCTGTTCAACGTGCCCATACATTGCTCTGTAAAAATTAAATAAATGCCATTAAATAATTCTACGGCTCGAATATTACACCTTTCAGTCTAAACTTTGGCATGAAGTATCTCTGTACGACTCTTAACAACCCTACATTTTTGTTTTTGATAAAAATCTTTCAAGAGTTGAGAAATTTGCGATTCTATGATGTTCCTATACATTGCTCTGTAATTATGTAAATCATCTTTGTGATTAAATAATTCTACGGATCGAATATTGCACCTTTCAGTCTAAAATCTGACATGAAGTATCTCTGTACGACTCTTAATAACCCTACATTTTTGTTTTTGATAAAAATCTTTCAAGAGTTGAGAAATTTGCGATTCTATGATGTTCCTATACATTGCTCTGTAATTATGTAAATAATCTTTGTGATTAAATAATTCTACGGATCGAATATTGCACCTTTCAGTCTAAAATCTGGCATGAAGTTTCTCTGTACGACTCTTAATATCCCTACATTTTGGTTTTTGGTATGGGTCTTTCAAGAGTCAAGAAATTAGCAATTCTGTGCAACGTGCCCATACATTGCTCTGTAATTGCATATTTTTCAACCATTGGCTGCGCTTGAATATTATTGCGACATGAAGAGCAGAAATTGGGAGGAAATTCTCTCTGTACGACAAGCTAAAACAAAGCGATTTTTTCGGGTTTTGTTTAATCATAACCGAGTAGTTAAACATGTTTTTTTTTTTCCAAGCGCGTCCAATATAATATTCAAATATACAAAATAAAATAGTCTGTACCATGCAAAGTTACGATAGCTCAGTTGGTAGAGAAAACTTCTACAGAAGTTGTGTATGCCTTGGTCGTTGGTTCAAATCCAAACGTAAGCTATAATTATTCTTTTTTTTCTCATTTGTCAGTTTTTTTTAAAAAGTCAGTATGCCGTTTTATTTAAAGTTTAAAGGTTGAACAAACGCAACAGTAAATTTTGATATTTCAGTATGTTGAGATCGAACGCCGGCTATTTCAGTGAGACTTCAACCGCTGATGTCAATAGAATTGGAACGCTTGTAGTCTAGAAAAAAAACACCACCGAGAAATCAAGCTATGCGAGCGAAATTTTCGTTCGTATATCTTTATCTTAATTTTGTTGGGCAAAAGTCCCAAGTGTGTGCGTCCAGCAAAAATTGTAGACAATTTGATTCCTTTGCTTACTAGAAAGCCAGGAGCTACGTTGTTTGATATATAAGTGGTGTAGGGCCACTATCGTGCATGTTTAGAAACTTAAAGACTATCGACTATCAAAAAATATAAGCGAAATTTTTTCAAAGTATGAGCGAAATTAAACACTTGGAAAAATAAACACACTTCTAAATTTCAAAGACATGTTTCGGACACTCCGTATCCATTATCAGTGTGAAGATGTTTCTTTCAAAATATGACATTTACACCGGCACACGTCTCAAAGAGGATATCCCCCTCTGTATTGTCTCTGTGACACTCCCCGAAGAAGTAGTACCGCTCTACTTTTTCTCTTTCATGGATGTGGCGTTCATAGTATTTTCTAACTACATGTAATATATATATATAAACGGATGATCTCGGAGAGCCAATAACAGTGAAATAATGTTAAATGTTATAACCGACCACGAAAATCACAAAAATGATTGTCACTATCTTGTTTGTGCGGTTGCCCCTAGATAAATAAATAAATAAATAAATAAATAAGTAAATTAATTAATTAATTAATTAATAAAAAATAAAAAAAGACCAATTCCTAGAGCCGTAGGGTCGCATCTTCACTCGGGGAGAGTTTATTCGGCCCCCAAGCCATTTAGAATAAACCCTATACTGGAAGATTCGAACCCGCGACTTTGAGGTGATGAAGCTACATCAGCCGCCGGCAGCGATGCCACTTCGCCACCTCGGGAATCCCTTGGGTTGATACTGAAAAATTGGAATGTGTATACTTGGAATTAATTAATTAACTTCCGCCGGAAACTGGCTGAAATCGAGGCTAAGATTATTTCGCGGCAGTGAAACTTATTTCAAACCCGACGAAAGGTTTTTGGACCAGGCGGTCAGTCGTCCGCCATTATCCTGCGCGTATCGATAGCGAACGTTTCTCCTTCAAGCGCACTCAGTTCAAATGGGCTAAGATTATTCCGCGGAAAGCTTGGCAAACTCATGAAAGATCACTCAAGGCTCAAGCGCTTGCGGTGAGCGAAACATTTTTGGATCAAGAGATCGGTTGTCGGTCATTATCCCGCGCGTTTCGATGGCGAAATACGCCTATCTGTCGACTTCGATTGAGCAATAGGTAACTCAACATCGCTTCCAACAAGCTGTTTTATTTGTTGATAGTTATTACAGTTGAATTTCACATATTAAGAACGAAAGTGCCAAGGAGAAATGAGTGTTTACGTTTCGTCTACGAGAAGCCTTTTGTACCGAGAAGATTTATGATAATTTAAATACACAAACTAATGAATAAGTGCCAAGACATTTGTTAAACGTATGGTTTTAAATGTATTTCACACTTCGAACTATTGTTCACTTTGAGCACTTGTATACTCTCATTTCATATGCGATTTTGACTTGAGAACAACATTAAGCCAACGTCGAAAAGTACGTTGTCGGTTAAACATTTTGCTTGATTGTAATTTTATAACGATAACTGGTGACTTAGATTTTGCACAAAATCTCCTAGGAGAAACAGTTTTCCAATGCAAAAGCCGGTAAAAAACGCTTAGATCGACGTGCTCAAAAATCTCAAGTGGTATTTATTCTCGACGTTCTTACAAACTGTTTTAAAATAAATTTTAGCAGAGCGCAGTTATTCAAAGGCTAGATAATGCCATCCACCGGAGAAATCGCTTTCCCGGCAGTGAATAAGTGTTAACAAAACATACTGCGCTTTCTATGGGACACAGTGTTCGAGAGGTACACGCCAATTTTTTGCACGACGAAAATAAAAGTGATTTCAATTCCTTAAAAGGTGGTGTTGTGGACGAGACTGAAACGCACATGATGACTGTAATGAGAAGGCGTGTTAGTATGTTCTTGTTTTTCATTCTTTTTTTAATGGGTGAGATTAATTTTTTATATTTTTAATAGCATATACTTAAGTGTATTTTATTTTTAGTCCTACGTTTTATACATGAGCCTCTGGCTCGGACATTGAGGGAGACCTCGTCCCACGTATGGACAATAAAATTGCATTGTATTGTACTGTAAGACGACATGCGTTTTGCCAGGAAAAAATATGGTCAAATAAAATAACTTTTATTCAGCAAAAATTTGGAGTGGTGTGAAAAACTAAATTTAATTTAACACAACAGAATGTTGTGTTCCTTTTGTTTTACACAAACATCCTCACTGTTAGCCGCATGTTTTATGATCTTTTATGTTTGGTTTATACCGTTACTTGTTTGGCAATTCAGATCAGTTATGCAACTAAGTATATAGAAGTCTCTCGTATAAAGACACTTTTACCACGTACTTTCAGTATATTTCACTTGCCGTGAAATGCAGTAAGGCTATAGATGGTAAATCCCAGATATACCGAGGAACAAGTGTCCCATGTTTATGAAAAGTATTTTTATGAGAACTTATTTCTATAAGAACCATGGATGGTAGAGAAGGCTGGATACTTAACTGCTGACGTCACGCGAGCAACCCAGTGGAAATTCGTGACGTCACATCAAAACAAACCCATTTCGCTGCGAAAACAAAACGTTTCTTTTGTCCGTGTAAGAACGTAGAGGTTGAGAAAGGCCAAAATCTAAGACCGTACCCAAGGCTGAAATTTGGATAAGAACGAACTTTATTTTATCCTGTTTGTTGTGGATGGCCAATGTGTGCTGAATGAAGATGATATTTGTAAACAGTGGCATCGCAGTAGACATGGTAGAATCCTGGGGGGTACTCCCATATATGGGCTAAATAGGTATGTGCCGCGGGATACAGTAAACACCCGCGTGTAAGAACCTACAATTTTCTAAGTTTGGCAAAATAGGTTCTTGTATTTGGGGGTAGTTATTGGTAATTTAGTCTAAGTAGGTTCTTAATAAGGTTCTTAATTTCTAAGGAGGAGCCATAGTTTTTGATTGTACGAGAAGAAAAAAAATTGGTTTGGTCCTTCATTATACAGCATTTATTCATAACTGTATTGCTTCAAGCCTCATGCAAGGTCCAAAGAAGACAATTACAGTCTATGTGAATCTGTCTTTTCTTTATTTGTAAATACAGTTTGGGATGTTCTGTTAAAAATGTTCATAAAAATTTTCTATAACCCACATATAAGAACCTGCTGCAATTTGCTTGGCTAAACAGGTTCTTGTATTTTGGGGTATTAAAATGGCAAATTTCTGCCAGCAGGTTCTTAAACCACTAGGTTCTTACACGCGGGTGTTTACTGTAGGTTATGGTTTTTGAGGTTCTCAGTCCTTAAATCGGGTATCAGGTTGCTCCTTTTGGCATTGTGTTCCCGGTGTGATCCTTAGACAGGGTACCTAAATTCTATCAGTTAAAATAAACGCCCAGCTAAACGAAAAATAAAAAGGGATCTTAAAACTGAACTAACCGTTCAAGTATTCGCAAAGCAATTTTTTAAAGATTTGTATTTTGCCGTGTGCGGTTGGCCGTTATTTGGGTCGTCACGGAACGCTTCTCCTCCCCTTGAATAGGGTGCCATTTTTCAGTTTTGGGCCTTAACTGAAGGGTATCAATTTTCGCTTTCTTTATCCTTACCGTAATGATTCGATTTAGCGCCCGGGCGCTTATTTACTTTTGGCACCTAAAGGGAGGGCGCTTATTCGGGACAGGGCGCTTATTTTATTTTTTGAGAAACAACCAAATGTTCAAAAAAATTTTTTAAGAATATTAAAATAACTAACAATAACAGAAACTCATCCTCGTCTCCAGGGCGCTTTTCCCTTCAAGGATGACAGAAACTGTAACAGTAACAAATTGTTGAAAGTTCAGTTACTTTTAAAAGAATTGTTCATGTTAGCAGTAAATGTATACATGCATGGTACCGCGAATGTTCATGACTTTAAAAGAATGGGGGCGCTTTTTAGAATGGAGGCGCTTATTGGAATAGGGGCGCTTATTGACAAAAACACATTCGAAAGGGGGCGCTTATTCGGAAGGGGGCGCTTATTGGAAGGAGGGCGCTTAATCGAATCATTACGGTAAATAGGGTCAAGGTTTAAGAACCTTCGCGGCACACCCCTATCCGAAATTTATGGGAGTACCCACGGGGATAGAATCACCCCTATGACTCCTATAATACATTTCACGTCACTGATGGGTGATGACAGCGTTGGTTCCAGATTGGATTTGAACAGAGATCGATTCACCAAATAGGACATTTTCAGAAAAAGTTTTCGAAAACTCGACTAAATAAAGAATGTCTTCCCGGCCGAAAATTAGACGTTCTTAAGTAGATTAAGGACTCTAGTTTTGTAGGACCCGGGCAATCCCGAGGGCAAGGATGAGCCCGAGAATTTTTAAAAATCTAATTTCGGAATTCTGTTCGATGCGTTCAGATAGATTCGGGATCGAAAAGTAGAAAGGATCGGATAGATAGTAGAAAATCCCATCACAAGATCATACTGCTACCATAAAACAGCACTCTGAGCCTTTCACAAATTTATATTTTGTCCGTCGATAACTGACTCGATAATTAACTATCTAGAGCTGTCAATCTGTCGCAAATAACATGAACAACTATACTATTAGCCAGGCATTAGTTACTTATAAAGTTATATTACTATTCAACCATCACACCACTGAGGTCTATCAAGAATTCGGTAAATTCTGTTTCACGACTGTCGAGGCGCATGGATACTTTGTACCGATGGAACCAGATTTGAAGCAGCGAAAGCAAAAACACAGTAAGTTTACTTTAGTTATTAATTCTGGGAGAGAAGATTTCCTTGGTTGTTAATCCGATGGTAAATATTGAGGCTGGATTACTGCGATTTACGACTATTTACATTCCGTACTGTCCGTATTGTTTGCTGAAGTGTTGAACAAACCATTAGTGTTTCTTTTTGAATATCGAAAAATCCGACGGTGAAAAAATGGATTTAAATCGAAAGCAAAACTATAAGGTGGACAAACGACTCCCGGTGTATCCAATCGAACGTTCGGTAATCAAACCCAATCGAACTCACAATAAAATTTGTCAAATAGCACAAAATCGAACGTTCGATAACCGAGCAGTCGACAATCGAACAAAATCGAACGTTCGATTACTGAGCAGTCGACAATGTACTCAATCGAACGTTCAATTATCGAACTCCTGTTTGTTTATATTTGGTATATTGCGGACATTTTGTACGGTGCACCGTCCCCCTGATTAGTCCTGCGTGATTTATTTATCAAGAGACGGATTCGGAAAAATCGAACGGAGAGTTCGATTGTTTTCGATTGGTTCGATTGGTTCGAAAATCGAACTCACGGCAAAATAGATGTTCGATTTTGTTCGATTACCGAGCCCAATCGAACGATTGGTGTTCGATTGGGTTCGATTTTGGTTCGATTTTGTTCGATTGGATACGCCGTGACGACTACACGATGTTGCGGGCCCAAATGATTCCCTGTTTGCCCGCGGACACAACATTCGTTGAATTTGTGTCCGAGATTGTGTCCGAGACAGAAATGTTTCTGATTATTTCAGAAACATTTTGTATCAGCAACAAATGTTTCCTCGTTTGCTCGCCTTACCGTAATGATTCGATTTAGCGCCCGGGGCGCTTATTTACTTTTGGCACCTCAAGGGAGGGCGCTTATTCGAGACAGGGCGCTTATTTAGGATTTTTTGAGATATAACCAAATGTTCAAAACAAAATTTTAATAAATATTGAAATAACTAACAAAAACAGAAACTGTAATCAGTAACAAATTGTTGAAATTTCAGTGGGTACTTTTTTAAAGAAAATGGTCATTTTAGCAGTAAACATATACATGTACGGTACAGTGAATGTTCATGAGTTTATCTAGTCGACGTTGATGACTTAAGTTGGGGCTGTTATCCAAAATAGGGGCGCTTATTAGAATAGGGGCGCTTATAAGAATGGGGACGCTTATTATAACGGGGGCGCTTATTGGAATAGGGGCGCTTATTGACAAAAACACATTCGAAGGGGAGCGCTTATTCGGAAAAGGGGCGCTTATTGGAAGGAGGGCGCTAAATCGAATCATTACGGTAGGGCCTGTTTACATGGATGTGGAGGACCCCGGGTAGGTGAGGGGGTAACCCGCCTGTCCATATAAACTCTCATTTTTTCTCGATCGCATTTAGTACATGATAGGTGGAGTAACCCGCCTAGGCGGGTTGCCCGGTCTGCTGGGTAGGGTATCCCTCCCAGCCGGGGTCGTGTTTTGCCATGTAAACCGGCGTTAGGTGGGGTAACCCGCCTACCGGGGCCGACTCATGGTTAATCTGAGAGTGCGGCAAATGCAAACTACACAAGATATCGCTGCCTACGGCTTCAGTTACAGCTACAAACCCGGCGAACTTTTCCTATGGCTTCATCTGGCCGATGTGGAGCGACAGTGCGAAAGATTACGGCGGATGCTTGAAGAATTAAAAAGTGAAGTGAAGCATCAAGCGTTGGCCCGAGCGAGTCTCACGCTTCAACTATAAACAACAATGACTTCGACTACTGCTTCGACTACTGATACTTTGCCTAATCAACTAATCAGTCGAAAGCACAAGATGAGAGAAATCTAATTTTAATAATAATCTTTTTTTAGGAAGCCTTCCTTCATATAGTGGTTTTAGAAAGGTCCTCACATAAATATAAAAGATTACAAAACGAAATGCGATATGCGACTTCAATGGAATTTATTTCGAGGCCGACCTGGCTTGCTCTTTACGAAAATATGCCATTGTATGGCCTTCGATTTTCTCCAAAACAAATTCGTCTCCGAAGGTACTGAGTCTATGTAACCACTGAAAGGATCAAGAGAAAAAAAATATAAAGCCATTTTGTCTGTTTACGTGCTAAACTCGTGAAAAGGTCACCCCGGGATCCCGGGGTGATAAGATTGCATGTAAACGCGAGTTAATTTTTGACCACGGCTGGGCGGGTTAATACCTCACCTACCCGGGGTCCCCCACCTCCATGTAAACAGGCCCTAAGAAAACATATCCTCGTTTACCACCGCCTACTGAACATGTATCGTTTTCGCAAGCGAAAAGGAGGGGGGGGGGGAGGGGGGGGGGGGGGGAGAGAACAGGTACGCAAATCTGCCGATTCGTGCAACTGGGTTTTCACTTTTTTCACTTTCTTGGCTCAAATCCGAATCCGAACTACTTGAAAACTTTCTGTGGGATATACGGGTAGTTTGAGTTCAACAGACTGTTGCCTGTTTCCTACAATTAACCGGGTTTTTTTTTTCAAACCTGGTTGTTACGAAGGTAACGTTACACAACTATGCAATACAACTTGGTAAATGAATAATGGAGGATTAAAGGGAAAAAATTGATTTGTTAAAAAGAAACTAAGGCCGTGGGAAAGCGGTGTTCCCTAGAGCGGACTATATGGGAATGTTCCACTCGAAGGGGGAGGTCCTTTTTCAGGCTAGAAGTCAATAAAAGGGTAAGATTTCAAAAGTTGAAGTATTAAAAAGGGTAGGGGGAAATAGGTATGAGAAAGGGGGTCTTTTTATGGAAAATATATATAATCTAGAAATTAGGTTTCGTAATGCGTAAGTAACACCTTTACTGGATCAAAAACAATCTTAAAACCAAATTGCCAGAAATGTTGCTACAATTACTACAAGAACTGAACCGATTGCAAAAACACTTCTCTGCATTTCCCATTTGATTTGCCGGCCACATCTGGTCATGGGAAGTGTCTCAACCATTTTAGCCTTGACGTTCTCATGTGGGAAGGCAACAGTCCTAATCCCCGCCATTTCTACTTCAACACGGGATCTCGCACCCCAAGAAATCACACAATGGTTTCCATCCTTGTTTTACGTTGTACACCAACAGCTTGTCAGCGGGAACAATCGACTTTACACGGTGGTTGTGGATACGATATCGCTTTCTGAAAACATAGGTGGACTTGGGGTTACGGGAGCCAAAGGTAGCTGTTGCTCAAAGAAATATTTCCAGCCGACCGATAAAACTAATTTTAATCAAATAGCACTGTTTGGGTCCAGAATTTATACATTTTATGCCATTAACTTCAAATTTAGTTTAAAAACACGCGCGAAAACTTATCCCGGCAAGCCGGGATAGCTCGGGCATAACCGTTTACATGGCAAAAAGCTATCCCGCCTAGAAGGGTGCCCCGGGCAAGTAGACCGTGTGCCCCGGCAAGGCGGGTTACCCTTCTAGCATGTAAAGGCTTCAATACGTTTTCTTAAGAAACGTATGAAAAGTTGGCTCGCCCAGGGTAGCTCGCGATCGGTTAGCCGGGCACCCGCCTTCCATGTAAACAGGCCCAAGCTAAGGAGCATTCTATGGGGTCCGTAGTCAAAATTAGTCTTTGTGTATTAAATCGTTTCCAACAGTGATTAGAAATACGTTTTTAAAAGGGTACTATCATCGCTGACTGATAGAAATATTTTTTTCTATCAAAAGATGCGAAATTCAGTACTTTATGGAGCATTTCTTACGATCAGTTAACTAAAGACTCACTAAAGCGGAGGTCAATCGTACAGTGAAGATGTATGGGATCAAAAAGCGCAGACCGTGACGCTTACGTCACGCGGCCTCAAACACGGAGACTGGTCTGCCTGTGCAGTGATGTTGTAGATGTTGTGTGATGTTGTCTGACAGTTGACAGTCGTAGGTGTTTCCTTTCATTTCATTTTACTTAGTATGGCCAAGTTCTTAGATGGGCTTTATTAAAATAACACAAGAACACACTGAAAGCTTAAAGGAACATTTGAAATGCATTGGGGAAGTTTCCTTGTCATGCTGAGCCCAAATTAGAGATCAATGGCGACTGATCATGAATCGGATATCGATCTCTTCGGGCTGTTGTGTCAGTTTGTAACCTTCTCCGAGTGGCATACTCCAACATTTGGACGGTTTGATTTTCAGGTAACAGAAGATGCTCTCCGCAAGATTTTTCCATGGGAAACAACTTTTACCTGTGCGCGGAGTGGAAGTTTATCGGAGAGACTGTATTTGCCAAGTTTGGAAGTTGGTGATGAAGACGAAGGCGAAAGTGGTTCACTGAGATATGAAACAGACCTTGATGTGATGTTCCTGCCACAACAAGCCATCGTCAGGGAAAACACTGAAGCTAACGAACAACAAGGTAGATCAGGTGAATCAGTTCTTGCCTTTATCGAGAATACCGAAGAACCACGGTACGTGAAACTCCGAGTAAATAGCTCTTGTCAGTGGAGTTTAGCAGATGACATCTCAGAAAGTGAAGGGGGCTGTGTTTATATTTCAAGTTCCAAGTTTTGTGATGCATTTCGGAAGAATTTAAACCAATTTCAATCAGCCGTGGAAGCTGCTGGGCCATCTCAGTTAGTCACTTCAGAGCATCTACACCAGTTCTGTTCATTTGGCATCTTGGAATCTGTTGATCTGGTATTTGCATTTCGTTGCCCTCACTGGCCCTCTAGTGCCATTGAATGGGCTGAAAGAAAACGAAACTGGCCACCGCCAGAATGTGTCCATAAGATACTTCAGCAGGGTTGTGCACTTGTCGCAAAGGGATCTGGAGTGAGCAGCACTTCTCATCTTGAATGGCGGTTGTCATTTTCTTTTGCTGAAACTGAACTAGCTCAAAATCTTAATCCAGTGCAGAGGCGATGCTATCTGGTTGTGAAAAGTCTCATAAAAGGTCTCAAATGCAATGGTTTGCCTTCTTACTGTGTCAAATGTGCCTTCTTTTGGTTCTTAGAGGAGGCAGATCCTGACATCTGGAAGAATTTAAACCTGGGTGCCTGTATTCTTGGAGCCATTGAAAGGCTGGCGAGATTTTTGCAATGTTATGAATTGCCCAATTACTTTGTGAAACAGAGAAATCATCTTCAAGCAATTCCCAGAGAATCTTGTGAGGTAATTTCTAAGGAATTAATACAAATCACAAGGAAGCCCATTTCAAGTCTTGCAAACTCTCCTAAACTCATTAAACACATTGAATCAATCTTAAGTAATGCATTAGAAGAGTATGGATATAGCAAGTTTATTGCACTTCTAAAGGAACTTCCTAGCTGCCCAGAGAAGAAGAATGATTTGAAAGAACTGCTTAAATACCACTTTTACAATCTTGGCCTTGCATTGATGAAGAATCCGAAAACAGCACCAAAAGGTTTGGAGTACATGGAATGTGTTGTCCACATTTTGAAGGGGATTGGAAACCAAACAAATGCATTTGAGTTACTTTGTAATTCACTTGTCAATTCCTTACGACGTGGTGATGTAGAAAGTGCTGCCTGGCGTTTGATTTCCATGAGGAGCCTGGGATTTTCAGACCATGAAATTATTTCAACTCTAATGAAGGCCACTGATGGTATTGAACTTCCTGCCGATCTATTCCACAATTCTGGATGTTTTTACCATGTACAAGCATACGAGAATGATGTTACTGACCCAAATGAAGAGCTACTTGCCCAAGCTGAGGTGATGTTCAGCAAGGCCGCGGAGCTGCAGCCAACCAATGTTTCTCATCAGGTAGAACTTAGTATGTTTTTATACAGAAATGATCGTTTTGAGGAAGCCATAGAGGCTGCCAAACAGGGTTTGACTTTGAGCAAGTCTTCTGAAGAACTGGAATATTTGGGATATGGTAAAAGTGAAGAGATTACTTTGGATGGTAACCTTGGTTACCATGTTCAGCAACATGACGCTGTCCAGGCACCAGCTTTGATGTTTGCTTATTATGTGCTGGTGGCATGTCTGGTGGAGTTGGACAGAAACGACGAAGCACTACAACTAATGGATTCTTACAAAACAGCATGCAGTGATCCTCGTAGAACTAATGACAATGACGATTCACTACTGCTTTTCAATTATTCTTGTTTATTGCTAAAGATACCTGGATGTTTGCCACTGATTTAGGTACTTGTTTTGAGTCTGTAATTTTTTTCCCTTGGACCGAACGCAGTGGAGGTCTGTACTCATGACGGAGGTCAAGATTCTACCACACAGACCGACTAAGCTCGGTTAACAATATGTTTATTATATGGCCAAAAGAAGAAAACATTAATTTGTTTAAGGGGGGGGAGACCCTTAAATACGAAATGGTTGCTAGGGATGACTTCTAACCGTCATATCTTGGGTTCCCTTAGTATCCTGGGGTTGGTTTTTCGTCATGTTCCTTCTTGGAGGTTGCCATCACTTTAGGTAGTCAATTGACCATATAATTGGTAAGTCACGTGACCTAAAAACAAAAAACTCCTAAAACTCAGGCAGCTTGCATCTTTCTTCAAGCAAACGGTTTGCAGATGATCGTGAGCAAAAAGTTTCAAATTCTGTTCCTATGCAACAGAGAACGAGAATGCTGTGACACGTCACACAAAATGAGGACAAATATCATGTGATTTCTTTTCAACTGTGGTGCTTTCCATAAAATCAACATTCATAGAGTCATCAGTTATCTGGATAACATTTATTTTCTTACAGAATATAAGTTTCTTTTTGTACCAGCTGGACCAGGCACACTGGCTACGTACTGGAGAGGTCAGAATTTACTTTGCAAGCTCGCTTCTGGAGAATTTGATGATGGAGGAAATAACAAATTAAAAAAAGCGCCAGCCTGTTCTCTTTTTTTAATAGAAATCCAGACGAGAAACATTTGGGTTTTTTTTTTTACTAGGCCTAATTTTGTTGGGAACTTCAGAATAAGAGGTCTAGGTTCTAGTCCTGGCTGGGGGCCTCTCTCCTCCGCAGGCTCTGGTTCGGGGCGCGGCCCCCCCCCCCCGGGGGTACCCCCCCCCGGGGGGGGGGGGGGGGGTTGGGGGGCATTGCGTTTTGCATTCTTTTGGAAAATACTCACAGTGACTTTTTCTACCGCCCCCTCCACCCCCCCCCCCCCAAAAAAAAAGCGACGTACTCCTTATAGTGGGCTAAATGTGGAAACTCCATCAAAGGGGATGCCGTTTTCAGGCTAAAGGTGTATAAAAGTGTAGAGATTTTGTGGGTTGGAGATATACAAAAGGGTGAGGAAAATTGTACCTTGAACATGCACACAAAAATTTAATTATGTCCCCTTTTTGTTGTGGTTGGGCCGTGTGGGGGGGGCACATGGCACACCATATAGAATTTTTTAGTACCCCTCCCTCCCCCTCTTTCTCCCACCCCCTGGGTTTCAGCCCAAGAGTATATGGTATAGTTCAGTCTTGTCCTCAGGGTCTTCTCCGCCATCGTCACAGAGAAGACCCTGCTGAGGAGATTGAGGTTAGGTTAACTGTAAAAAACATGCTGGTTGAAAGGGCCTTAGGGAGGGGGGGACGTTGTGAAAGTTGTAGCATTTTTTCAGACTTTTTTTTTTTTTTCCATTATTTTACTTAATATGCCACTTGATGCAGTTTTATTATAAAAAACACCTTTATTGATGTATATAATAATATACTTTCACTCTTTTTAGCTTATAATTTTATAAATTAGCAATAACTTAATAAAATTGTACACCCTCATTTTACAGTGAAGCACTGAAAAATATTGAAAACCTTTAGTTTCTATTTACAACTTCAATTGAGAAGCAAATTGTTTCTTAACTAGCTACCAGTTATTTGGCAATATGAAATGTAAAAATCCTAAAGATAGGCTTACCCTCATTTTATATTACGCATTTTTTTGGAAAAATGTGCAAAATAAAATTTAACAGTCATTAAAGATTTGTTTCAGCAAAAACTTCAAGTCTTATAGATATTGATGAGAAAACTGATAAAATTTAAAAAAAATATAACAATCGCATGGTACAGTTATATTTATTACAGTGTCTGTGACATTATAGAAGGCAAAATTAAACTAAGCTTATGCAAGTGAATGATTTGTCTATTGAGGCCAGTTTTGATATAAGATATTCAGAAGCACTCCAAGTTTACATTGAAAAAATAAATACAACTATTTTCTATTCTGTAGATACAATCCTAACTTGAGACCATTTGTTCATTGTTCATTTGGCGTTGAGCGAAATCATCCAGAGCTTGTTTAACTTGTTTATCTCTTGTCATCATGGCGTGTGCTTTCTCTCTCATAAGTTGTTCTTTTTCCTGAAAATAGAAAGATATCGGATTACTGTCACTGTCATTTACAAGTTACATATGTCTGATTAACATTACGTTCTCATTTCGCCATGCAAAAAAACTGTGATATTACTTGTACCCAGAATCTTTGTTCTTCTTGACCAGCAATAGACAATTTTCACATTCTCGGTATTGGACTGGAAATAGCTTGCAATGGCTAATGCAGGGGAATTCAATAAAAGAATGTCATGTCATTTACCTTTGAAAAGATTACCCACATAAGCCTCCATTGGAAGCTAAGTTACAGTCCAATACCGAGAATACGAAAATGGTCTATTGGGAGACGAGTGACTCTGGAAAGTTCTGATTGGAAGTCCACAAATATATTGGACTTCTGGTTGAATTGCTTTTAAAAACATGGCTCAACAAACCTCTTGGTGTTTTTATTACTTCCAGCCATTTCTATTGTTTTCAAAACCAATTAAAATCGTCCTGAAATGGAACTTTCAAGTCACTTTTTTCATCAAGGCTGCCTATCAAGGAGAAGTGGCTTGAGGTACAAGGGCATAGATCTCTTTATGGGTGGTTCTAGTGTATTTTTCAGTTCTCTTTCTATTATAAAGTAAGCCCGCAGAGTTATAAAGATAGTGACGTCAGACCATTCTTAATCGATTTATATGCAACGTCCTATCAAAACATTTTATTACCTTTCTTCTATCATCAGCATTTCTAAGCTTTTCCTCTATTTCCTCCTTCGTTCTTCGTGAACTCTTCTTCTTTCTTCTTTCCAGTTTCCTAAGATGCTGAGGTCTTCTTTTCACATTGCCAGTTTCAGGGCACAACATAACATCAAACGCCATTCCTCCTCTACTTTGCGGTCTTTCCGTCACTCCTCCTACGGGCGCAAGAGCATTGATTCTATTTCGAACCTCTTCCTGTTTTTCTGAAAAGGAAACTCTCTTCTCTTTTAAGCTTTTCCTTCTTGTAACTTGAGAGCCTTCGATGATTAGTTCTGTGGAAGGAAAAAAAATAGATTAAACTGAAAGCTACTTTCAAAAGTTCTTTTTATTTATATTGTAAACTTCAATATTACAATTAAAGGTAAATGTTGGGCTCCATTTAACGTACACAAATAAGCTTAATTTTATTTTATGCAGAAATTTCTCGAGAAGCACCTGTGTTGTCAAAATAAATAAAGACAAAACTTCAGGGTTTAATTTAATGCATGTTAATGGCCTATACGTGACAAGACTGTGCTTCGCTTGAGCGATCTGAAACAAAGACGGTAACCTTTCGCAATTTCTGTTCTGAAAACACGCTACCCTTCGCACGTTTCTTCTTGGGACGCTTCAAGCACAAAACACAAAAATGCTAGTTTCAAAAACTAAATAAGTATGTTTACTTTTCATAACGACGAAGTATAAACAAACCTGGTGTCGGAGGCCTCTGATCCAATAACACGGCTTTCTGTTTGTCTTGAGAAGATCTCTCTGTAACAATATTATTTTCATCGTCCTCAAGTTCACCTAAACCACTGTCCATAGTTCTTGTGGATTTGGCCGAGCTTTCTCGATCAGATCTTCCAGAATCAGAGTTTGAATTCAAACTACTTCGACTTCCGTGCAAGCTGTCTTCGTTCGAGTGTTTCACTTGAATAGTCTTCGGAGTCGTTGTCTCCGCTGTTTCAATTTTAACTTCTTGTGTTTTATCTTCTGGAGGTGATTTTAAATTTTCTTTTACTTCTGTCGGCATCGGCACAACGACCTTCGACGCTTTCGAAGCTGAACACCCCATGTTTGAGAAAGAGCTACAATACAAGAAGGCATATCATGTCAAAATCATGCACTTGAAAATAATTGATCGTGAACACGAAAGTGCTATGCTAAGCGATTGAAGCGAAACAAAAACTAGCATCACTTTTTTACATAGCAGAATTTTTTACCTGACTGAATTCCAGGCGAGACAAGGGCGGTAAAATTGTGAAAAGAGTAGGAAGAACGACCGATCGATAAGCTCTAGCTTCCACGGGAAGAAGGTCTTGTTAATTGATTTGGCGTTACCGTAACTCTCAAATTTATGCACGAGACTGGTTGCCAGAACAAAATATACCATTGTCATGGAAACGTTTACAAATTTCCTGGTTGCTAGGAAAGAAGAAACTGCTGTCTTGTGATTGTGGGCTCGTCTCATACCCAATCTCTCTCGTGCGTAAAACGCATGACGTCATTGACCCATTCAAAAACCGCTGACACAAATAGTAGGTGAGTCATTTCAAAACGATTGATTTTGTGTCAGAGATCCAATACTAAAATTGAGTGATTTTGCAAGGTTTAAGGTGAGAAATCTTACAATTCTTAAGATCAAATTGATAAAGTTAGTTAATTTTTCTTATTTAGGGCTTCATATGTGGTATAAATGGTGTATTTTGCGGTTTTTTATACCGAATGTTGTCATGATAAAATGGTACACTTCTTTGACGTTTCAAAAAGCGGAATTGATATCTAAGCTTACACTTCATCTGCTTATTGAATATCAAATGTTCCTTAGAAGAAAACATGTTCTAAAATGTGAACTTGCAAAACGCTAAATGTATCGATAACGTCGTAATTTAGTAAACATTTAGCTTTTCAAATAGAGATCAAGGTCGTGTATGGAATTTGTAGTGTACAGCACCTTCAAATTGAGTGAATTAGGTGATGTCACGTTATATTAAATAAACTTGAGGGGCCGGGAGAGACCCAAATGGCTTTAATATTATATTTAGCTAGCCATAACAGAGAGTTTGGTCTATCTTGTGTCTGCATTAAGGTAGAATAAATTAATAAGAGTACTGGCATCTTCAGGATCAATTTATTAAATTGTCCAGGCCATGTAGCATGTTGTATAGTACATGTACCAAAAAATCCAGTTATAATCTGGGTCTGAGCTTGTAAATACAGTTGAACTCTCATTAAGTGGCTACCCCTATTGGAGTTGGGTGCTCTATAGGGGTTTTGCAGAAATTAGTATAGGGCGTGGTAGAAACATCACTTTATTGCCAGGAAATCAAGACACCCTCACTTACGTGTAGCTTAGTGACAATGGAATCACGTCAAAATGACAATAGACATATGTTTGAATTTATCAGTCGTCACTTGCATGAGTTCATATAATTGGGGGACAGTAATGCCTCTGATAAAGGATATATTGCTTTGAAGTATAATTAGAATATTTTTGTTAGCAATTGGAGAGGGTTATAAGAGGGGGAGCAAGAATGAGTTTCAAAGATGGAAACAATTTTATGTACATGTATGCTGACATTTTATTGTCAGTAGATAAAAACCATGGTAGCTTTGTTCGATTGTCAGTAGAAAGTAATTTTGGTAGCCATCTAGTAAACAGCTAATTAAAAACCATTTTGTTTTGTACTCTTTATTTTGTAGGCTTTAGAAGTCGAACGTACGCCATGTCCTTTGGTGAATACTCTGCAAACTCCAGCACAGGTAATGTAATGTTTCTTTGCAGTTAGACCTCTGTTTTTAACAACATAATTATATTGTGTTACAGTCTGTTATTCTACAAAATATCCATTCCCCTCCATTGGAGAGGGGGGGTAAGGGGGGGGGGGGGCTTAAAAAAAAACCCCCCCATTGGAGGAGTTTTGGTTTGAACCCTCCCACCCCTATAGAAATTCTAGTTTTGCTTCATACTTTCCTCTTAACATTTTGGCATCTGAAAACCACCCTCCCCCTCAGTTTCCAATTTTACCTGTGTGGGTATGGATATTTCTAAGAACTGCACAGCAAATTGAAGCTTCTGTCAGTTTTTTTTTTTTTTTATCAATTCAACATACAAAGCTTTTCACTTATTCATAGGCTAAACTTTCAACCGTTTTTGCAAAGCAGCTGGAAATCAAGCCTAACTTATTCAGTGTATTTTTGACTTACAATTAAAAACTTCTCAATATGTATGTCCTTCAATCTGTTTTCTCAGAGTGATGTAGAATCTATTTCGGAACTACAGAATTTATTAAGATTTTAAATTATTGATAAATATTTGGTTCATGGAATGTGTATGATTTTTGTCAGTAAAAGATAATTACTTTGTATTTTGTTTTTTAGCATCAAAAGGTGGTGCCTCGGAGTATAACAGACTTTGTGGCTGTGTTAGTAATAATATTCAAGCAATCAACAAAAATGGTATGATAGTTAAACACACTCAGTGCTTTTCATCAAGTTTATTCTCTATTATAGAGTGCACACTTGCATGGCAAGTGGTACCTGTTGATAAAAGTTTTTCTCATAGATGGTGTTCAATAAGTTGACACTCAGTTAAATTGAGATTAAAATTGTGGACATTCAGACCAGTAGTTATAAAAATCATTTTGTTTTCATTTGATTACAGTGGACATATCTTGGTTCACTGCCTTCGTTAAATAAATTTTGTAACAGACCAGCTATTTTTCAGTGCTTTTTTCAAGCTATGCCACCAAAGCGTGTACCCAGTAAACTTATGGAGAGCAAGAAGACTTGCCACTAAAATAATTGGTTGTTGGAGGTGACCAGTTGACAAGTTGAAACATGTAACTCCCTATGATTCGCATTGTACAAAGCATTTGCACATTCATTTACACTAACTACCATATTTGGAAAATTGAGAGATACATTTAACCAATAAAAATCACTTTATTTGGATTAAATTCACAGCGCACGCTAGCTCACGCTCTATGGCGTAATCTTGTTTTTGAACAAGCTTTGTTGAATAAATGTAAAGTTAAATTTTGGTTAAATTTTCCTGTTTCATCTTCATGAAGTATTCTGGAGAACTCCGCTTCGATATACTAAATGAATTTCTTCAGTTTCTGTAAGAAATTTACGACATTTAGGCTGAAATTCAAGCAACTTACCGCAAAACCAAAAATTATGTTGCAGCGCGTGTCATTACGTGTATAAAGCATTCGCGTACAAATTCTTCGTCTTTCCAAATATGGTACTTAGGAAAATGAATATTCAATCGCTGTGCGCCCGTTACACGTTTCAACCCTTATGGGTTTCTGCTATTATTAATACATAGCGTCCAATCTAGCTTCCCAGAAATTCCAGACAAACAACAAAACCCCTCAAGCCTTACAATGTATAACATAGCCATGTACCACTTCCTGCTATGATGTAATTTGCTGCTTGTTTGAATCAACAGTGGCCACAATTCAAAAGCTTGTGGATAAGCTTGGCACCTCAGAGGATAAATCACAGCTGCACAGCAAACTGTAAGTTATGACAGCACTTTAATCAGTTTTCTCTGACTTGAAATCTCTGTAATAGTGTTTATTTATAAATGAATGCTACAATGTTGTTATTTTAGACAACAAACAGAACAGGCTACACAAAGACTTGCCAAGGAAACTCACTCCTACTTGAAGCAGCTGCCTCATCTGTTTGGAGATTTACCTTCCGATAGAGTATGTAATGTATTTATTATTATAAATAGTAATAACAGGGGTCAATCTATTTCTGGAGTAATTTTTTTTATTTCTGGAGTGAAACTTGGCGCGATTATTAACTCTAGAACGCACCCTTTGCACTTATTAATTATGAAAGGCAACATTTTGTAGTTAATAACTGTGAAATGTGTCTGTCACGATTAATAATCTAGCTCTATGGAAACATTGTCACAGTGACACCAAAAGTTCGGCTCCGTAACATATATCTCACAAGAAGCCCCTTGTTAAGTAGTTCTTAAGTTTGAAATTTTTTTCCGTAATGTCGGCTTGTCAAGTGAGATTTGGTCTTCAATAATCTTTTGGAGCAAAGATTGGTAGCTACACTAAATAACTACATTTGCTGTCAAACGCAGTTATTGGCGGAGCTCCACAGCGGCCCGAAGGGCCGCAGAGCGGAGCCCCATACCCATAGAAAATTCACAGAAATAGGAAAACCATGAACTTGAGTTTTCGTGGTCATCGTGGCTAGCGGCATGGCTCGCGGGCGCGTACGTACGTACGGTGTCGCGCACTTCAGAAATAGATAAACCCTCACCTATTTGTTACTGGGCATCCACGTTATGATCTATTGACAGCTGTCAGTACAAGGTATCCGCTGACCAGTATCACGTGATCATATCGCGGGCTCAGGTGTATAACTCATCGAGGTAACGCGTTTTTATAAAGTTGACCTCTGACCGAAAAATGTTTTTTTTTTCTGTTGGATTGCGGGCTCATTATTTATATTTTATGCCTACGGTCAGTGACTTCAGATATTAAATAAAGGGCAAAGTAAATTACCGGGGAGCTCCGCTTTTAGGCTTGGCTAAATCTATTTTATAGTCTGGGGTTTCATGATTATTATTTGTAGAGCATGGTTATCAATCGTGGATTTAAAGACTATTAACCGTAAGTTACAAGATTATATTAAATCATGACAGATGCATTTTACAGTTATTAACTACAAAGTGTCACCTATCACAGTTAACAAGTGCAAAGGGTGCATTTTAGAGTTGATAATGGCACAAATTTCAATAAAGAAATTAAAAAAACACTCCAGAAATAGATAGACCCGTGTGAAGAAGGACTATAGCAACATGTTTTGGGATGGTGTTTATTTTGCGGCAACCCTAATTAAAAACTCATTTTATAAATATTTATCCAAAAAAGATAGCAAGAACCACCACATGAATGTTACTCTTTTTTTCGTATACAGCGTCAAAGAAAAATACAAGTGGAAAAGCTAGCAGACAACTTTACTACAGCATTGAACAGCTTTCAGAAAGTTCAGCGGGTGAGTAAGAGTCTTGATAAAAATCCACTGAAGATCTAAATGATAATTTAATTAATCTGCACAATTGACGGAACATTGCATTTCCAGTTCTTGAATCAGTTTTTTTTTTACCTGCTCTAAACAGATTGCAGCTGAGAAAGAGAAAGAATCTGTCTCACGGGCCAGATCCATGTCTGCAGGAATGCCAACTCCAAGTGTAAGTGTACAGTCATAATATTAATATACAAGACATAACCAAATAACTCGTTTCTGAGTTTCGTACTAAATAGGTAATATACCTGCCAACTTTTTCTGGGTCAAAGGCGTGAGATTTTTATCCTGAGAGTGCTAGGATTTCTGTAGATGACACGACCATTTCCGAAGATGTCCAAAGTATTCCGAAGATGTTCCGAACATATCCTGAACACAGTCCCAGGACATGTTTTGCTAAACACGACCACATTCTTAATGCTTTTCTTGTCAAAACTCTGAGATTTCGGGGAAAGTATTGTCATTAACTCAGTTTAAATAGCCGATTCCCTCTATAGCGCGCGCCTGCAGGGAATCACGGTAGTTGTATTCATGAATTCATGCGCGAGACTTAGCAACAATGCATGTTGCTAAGTCTCGCGCAAGATTTGATGAATACAACTACCGTGATTCCCTGCAGGCGCGCGCTATAGAGGGAATCGGGTATTGAGTTTTCGTTTCTCACATTGGTTTGAGTTCACATATTTTTGGAAAGTGTGCCATTTATGGTTGTGATAACTCACATTTTTTGACTAGGCATGAGAAATTGGTTCGTAAGCGTGAGTTGGTGTGAGATTGTAGTTTTCAACTCGTAGGCATGAGACTGATGCTTAAGGCGTGAGAGTTGGCAGGTATAAGGTAAATATGTAATAGACTTTTTAGAGGGTGATGACTGAAAAGGCTACTGCTGTAAAACTCCAATTTTCATGGCATGCAATGGTACGGTTTATTGCTTCTCTGTCCACCTGTATGGGAGACAGTAATCCTTCACAGCGAGCTTTATTTTCCCCAATCATTTGCTAGAAGTCATTTTTATTGTTCTAAAAAAGAGATGTTGCTTTGAGAGTAACATAGCTTAAAGTTGAGGAGCAGACAAACAGACCTCCGGCTGTTTCTGAAGTCCATCTGGTACTCTCAAATTATCCAGAATGTATTAACCATTTAATATTTGATAAAGAAATAAAAAAAACGCATCTGAGTGCTTTCTTGAGTTATATAAGCAGGCGGGAACAGTGCTCGAAATTAGAAAAAAATCCAGGTTGTCCTTATGGAAAATGCTGGACAACCTAACCCCTGAGTTTGGTTGTCCTGCTGAGGGCCTGGTTGTCCGTTTTTTGTTTAAAAATTTTGGTTAAAATTTTTGTTCTCAGGCCATGAAACGGTAACATTTATTTTACAATTCATAACGGTGTGAAACAGCTCATCCTAAACAAAACTGTAGAATTCCTTAATAAGAAATGAACACAGCATTTTCACTTACTTTAAACGTTAATGAGAATACTTTTTAGTACTTTCAGAAGCGGTATAGTAATTTTATTACTCCCTTCGCACGCAAAACACGCCAAACTCAAAACAGCTAAATATAAATTATTCTCAGACAACAGCCAGACAAGATACGTCTCAGATTACACGTGAGTCACAAATCTGTTCACTTAAAACAGACACCAATTCTAAACTATAGATTGAAATATGAAAGAAACTTGAATTAAACTTTGCTCAGAATTGAATTTCACTCAAGATGAAAGCAAGAAATGCATTCAAAAGCGCCAAGATGCTGTGAATTTTGAAGTCAATTGTCATGCAAATCTGCATGCCTAATTAATTAGTTACTTTCAACACACGTGCACCAAAATATTTCTATGAGTTCTGTACGTGTTTGGAAGACAACTCAGCAAGCTTATCCCAGCTTTATTGAACTTGACAAACTTCCAATTAACTGTTTCAACATTTGATTTCCTTTTTCTAAGAATTGTGGTGGATTCAATCGATTAGAAGAGAGCTATTTTTGTGTTTTAAATTTATTACTTCTTTGGTTTATTCTGTTGGGTGTTCACGGTAATGTAATTTCTTGGGTTGCGCGGCGGTCTTTTCTCGGGCAACCAGGCCTTAATTTTCCTTAAAAACTGGTTGCCCGAACGCACGTTTAGTCGTCTCGGACGACCGGAAAACCGCTAATTTCGAGCACTGCGGGAATTCAGAACACAAGAGAAGTGGGTAGAGAAGCTGAGTGCTTTTCGCACTTTTCGAGTGTTGTTAAAAATTCCCAAGTGCTTTTATATAACTCAACAATGCAGGAGTGGAAAGTTTTTTATTTATTTTATAAAATGTTAAGAAATTGCGCATGCTCAAACTGGTGACGTGAGCCGCATGCATTATATAACTCAAGTTAAGCATGCCGGTGATGTAAGCCACATGCTTTATTAATAGGCTATAATGAAGTCAAACCGACCAATCATAGCGTGCGCAATTCCTTGAACATTTCAGTTATAAATTTGTATGTTGCACTAACCCTTTTTATTTGTTTTTGCAGCATTCTTCCTTATTATTTTTATTAGTAAATTAGTCAGTGCCAGTATAATTGAATCAATATAATTTAATGTTTTGCAGCCAATGGGTGGCTTTACTGATGAGCATAGTTTGGCAGCTCACGACAGGTATTAATGTTTAGTCTGTTTCAGTTTACCGGTGATATGTGAAAATAGGCCTCACTTGCTCATTGTTTCCTTGTGACTAGTTTGTTCTGTGGTCCAGTTTATTGGCCATGACTGTTAAAAACCAATGTAAAATTAATTAATTAATTATCTTCCTATGTAGAACTGGTGGTGGAATCCAAGTACAAGCAGAAGAAGAAGTCTCAATAGAATTGATTGAAGAGAGGGAAAGGGCCATTAGGCAACTTGAGGTATGTGACAAAAACGCACCCCCCCCCCCTCTTTTACCCCCGGTATTGCTGGTTCACTACTGATGGCCAGTGTTGCTTAAGATTCAATTCTGTAAAGATATGATCTCATTATAAGGCATAAGTTCAATTTTTTATTGTTTCTATTAGTAAAATGTTTTGTAACTGTGTATTTAACAAACATCAACTGAAGATTAAAGAGAGAAGTGAGTATGAAAATGACCATTTCAGAGTGCATGTACACAATAATCTTCCCAAAACATACTTCTGCTGCAATATGAAACTTTCTTTTCAATATAATTATATATATATATTAACTTTTAATGCTACAAAGTAAAGAATGATGGTCTTTTTCCTAGTATAGACACTGTTGCTATTTCCACAATTGTTTTCATGCTTGTAATTACATTTTCACTGCTTTTACCCATCTAGTCTGATATTGTTGGTGTCAATGAGATTTTCCGAGATCTTGCCACTATGGTTTATGAGCAGGGTGACGTGATAGGTACAGTATGATCTTTTGTTTCATTTGTTTCTATGTAGCTTGTAGTATAGGAAAAGTTTGTTACAGCACCTTGCAAACAAACGCCACCACCTAACGTAGATAACACATCACCATTCTGTTTTGACAAAAATAAAATAATGTGGTTTACAAGTTTCTACACTAAGGCAGAGAGTACAAAAATTACTTATAACCTGTCTTATACCATTTTATAACTGGGATGCAAAATATAATTTTAAAGGCACACAAAAGCATCATTGTCCAAGTTGGCTAGATGCCGAAATATGGTTCTAGTATTTCCTAAAAGGACCATTGATAAATAAGAAATCTGATTATCTTTGATTCATCAGACATGGACAAATTTGTGTTGGTCACTGTCTGACAGCCAACTGTTTCCCACATTTTTCCTCTGTTCTTGTCTCCAAATTCAAACTGCTTGATGACATGTTATATTTTAGAAGTACCTTGGACTCATATCTTCAACCTGAAGTTTGTTTACCGTAAATGATCTAATAAACACCCACTCTCAATGCCTCCCCTGAAGTGTAAAGTTTGTTTTAGACGCCCCTCTCTAATAAACGCCCCGTTTCTAATAGAATACGTAAGAATACGTAAGAATCACCTCAAAAAACAAGGATTACCGAAATGCTCCATATAGTAAAATCACCCAATATGGTTAGTTTCTTGCTTGACTCGAACATCGACGAGCCCAAAAACGCCAACATGGTTGACCTCGATGACGATGAAAACGTCGATATCGAAAAATGAACGACATCTCTAGGCTTTGCATTAGCGCAGATGAGATTAGTTTCCTACACACAAACTCTGTTTTGTATCCTAATTTGTTTTGTTGACGTTGTTACAGTTAAAGTGAAATAAATGCCTCTCTCCAATAAATGCCTCATATCTATTTAATGCCTCCCCTAGGACCCCAAAAATTTAATAGATGCCCCGGGCATTTATTAGATCATTTACGGTATGTGCACATTACAAGATAAGCCATCCTGATTCTATTTTATTTAACAGATAGTATTGAGGCAAATGTAGATAACGCTGCAGTCCATGTGGAGGATGCAAATGTTCAGTTGCAAAAAGCTAGTAATTACCAGGTACTGTCATTTCTTGTAATTTTTATTTGTATTGGCATTATAGGCATGCAAACCTTGCCAACAGTTCAATACATGTAGAGGAATGTTAGTGTACACCATACATAGCTGTAGGTCTCTGCATGCATTGAACACCTATGGAACTAGGTAATGTGTACCAAGAAAATAGTTTGAGGTGGCTCGTTATAGTCAGAATTTCAAAAGTCACAATCAGGCATGCCCATTTTTGGTGTTCAATCATTGACTTACTTGACTTATGTCCAAAGCCCTAAGTGGGCAAAGGGCCGAAAAATCATTTGGAGTCAGGCAAGTGGTTGTGCTGCTCCCCATGTAACACTGCTTATTAGAATTTCCGGTTTTCCGTAATCAATACCTTTTACGGGATGGGGGGATTGGCCCCATGCCCAACCCCCAACCTGGAGGACCAGGGTTTTCTGTCAGGGTGTCCTTCCCTTAGCCACAATATCCCGTTATTTGAAAGGCGCCGGATACCCGCCTTTTGCCGTTGTCGCTCAGCTGCAGTACAACTGCATTACCAGGGTTATGACAAGGACATGCGACAGCCGACTTGGTGGCAGAGCCTATGACACGGTGGGCATTTCCTGGCATTTGCGAAGTGCACCTGGTGGCCCCAGTGCACTCCACCAGGGCCCCTTACCACCATTCAACCCCGTTCAATCATTGCTACCTATTTATTATATAAACATTAGTGAAATACCAGGAAATCTTTCGAGAAAAAATCATATCTTCACACGTGGAAATAACATGTTATTTTCACATGTGAAGATATCATTTCGAAACATTTTCTGGCAAGTTTGCCCTGTTTCAATGCTTAATGAGCCAAAGAAAATCGATATTAAGTCGAAACATCCTCGGATCTTCCTCGGCAATCTTCGGCAATCTTCGGATATCTCGGAAATTTCGGAAAAGTTGGAAAATGTTCGGAAACATTCGTACACCTTCGGACAACATTTTGAAAATCTTCGGAAATCTTCGGAAAATGGTCGGAAATCTCGGAAAATCGTCAAAAACATCGTAATTAGTAGGTTTATATAATAAACAGAATATTACAGTGGTGGTTGCTTGGAGATATGAAATTTATCTTCTCGTGTTCATCAATATCCCACTCGTCGCTGCGCTCACTCGTGAGATATCGATTGAACACTGAAGATAAATTTCATCTCCGTGCAACATGTAATATCCTCTATATATTAAATAATGTTTAGGTCAAAGATACCCTATTTTGGACCTTTTGAGGCCAATAACTCAAAAACTACTTGGTGAAATTTCTTGCTTTTGATATATTTTCTTCTCACCAACAAAGTCAACAGTATTGCAAATTTTTAAAAAATTCTGTAGATAGGTTTCGAAGCTACGTTATTTTTTCATAAATTTAAGGTGGCTCTGAACTCCACCTACAGAATTTTTTTAAAAATTGTTACATTGTTTTTGTCCATTAGACAAAAGTATATGAAAAACAAAAATGTTCACCATCTAGTTTTTAAGTTATTAGCCACAAACGGCCAAAATTTTGGTATCTTTGACCACTTTGACGTTACCATGGCAACTTGCTCATTGGTAAAACCTTTACAAAGTTGTACTAATATTTAAACCTTATTGTTATAGCTACAATAGAATGCCAAAGACCGGAATATCTAAACCATTATGAGCCACCTTAATTTAGAGACGATGCTGTGTTTTGTTGCCCTGAATATCTGAGTAAAGGGTCCCAGATCTGAAGTCAGGGTTTTGAAAAATCACCAGGATCATAGGCATGCAATGCAGGCAGAGGACTATAGCTGCAATACTATTTTTTGAGTATCCCAGAACTTTTGAATGTGCTGATCAATTTTTATTATTTTAGAAAGCAGCAAGGAAGAAGATGTGTTGCATTCTAGTGGTGTTAGTTGTTGTTGCCGCTGCACTGGGTCTTATCATTTATTTCTCAGTAAAGTAGTAAATTTATGTTAGGATAAGGCTTTAGGGCTTTAGAGGTCAAGATATTTTGTTGAGGAAATAGAAAATATTTTGCTTCATTAATTTCTAGTTGTGAAAAGCACAGTAATTTTTTTAAAGGTATCTAAGATTTATCAAACCAAACATAATGTGAAAGCCCTTGTCTGGAAACTTTTGGGAATCAGTGTCTAAGTTTCTGTTTCACCCAGTTTCAATTGTTTAACTTGTTTTTCCTCAAATTGTGACTAACGGTTTCGAGATGCCTAGTTGTTTGGTATAATGATTTATAAAAACATTGATTATAAAATAATATTGTTAAAAACAGAAGGTCAATGAATGGTAGGCTAGGTGTTAACATAGTTACAGCACCATGGTACGTTTAAACCTGCCTGCATTTTACATGTGTATAAAAGAAATAGAAAACTGCTGTTTGGAAGAACTTGAGTGTAAACCTGGGCTCACCTACCTTCCGAGTTTGCACTTGTAAATGTTTTCTATTTCTTTTAAAAATAAAAATTGAAAGAAAAAATATTTTCTATTTCTTATGTAGGTCTATCAGGTTTCAACCTCTGGTATTATAAAAGAGAGAAACGTATAGCAGCTAGAATTTTATACAGTTAGTTTACCTAATACAGACATTTCATGTAATGTCTAGTTAACAAATAGATTCCATTTTGCCGTGGGTCTGTTCAGTTATAGATCACAGATGACGTCAAAATGTGGTAAGAACAAAAAAAGTGGCCCACGAGCCGCTAGGCAAGTGGGTCACTGTTGTTCTTACCACATTTTTGACGTCTTCTGTGATCTATAACTGAACAGACTCACAGCAAAATTGAATCTATTTGTTTTATATATAATAAAACTCTGATTTTGACTATAAACTCTGGTCACGCGCGCGAGTCACACCACCGCGTGACGTCATCTATGCGTCTGTACTCTAATAGATCATAAGTAATAACCAATCAAACTGTGCGTAGAATTCAGGTTATTATATAATATAACGTACAGTTAGGCAAATACAGTATTGATTATGATGCTTAACAGACATGTATGTGGAAAATGAGACCGGATTGAAGCTTGTTAAGTGCCTTTCGTTGCTGTTATTAGAGCAGTTTTCAATTGTCTATGAGTGTAGTAACACCAAAACCAAAGTAATTACTCTGGCCAATCACAAAGGACACAGACAATCCAGTCAGCCAATCAAAACTCGAAGCAAATACATGTCGCAGACACGAAGCGCGCGAAAACGTGCGCAAGCGAGTCACGATTGTTTTTGGTTTTACTTCTGATTGGTTAAGGAAGTGGCGCGAGATTTTTAAACCAATCACTAAGCGTAGTAATGCAAAACCAAAGCAAACGCAAATTACTTTCAACACTCCAGTGAAAACCGCGCTATTCCAGTTTCTATCCTGTCTCACCCACTCAACTCGTTTAAGTTGTCGTTATAATTGCTTAAAATTTATGTTGTTAATGCTTACATGAAAAGTAAACAGTTTGTGATTTCGTAATTATCATTATCGTATCAATACAATGGTTAAATTTGCCAATTTCACTAGAATATTTTGTGATTGGATGCAATCCTAGATTTAACCCAATAGAACTTATTGTTATACAGTAACAGTAGTATGGGAAATCATTTACTCTTTTAGAAGGTTATTACGTCCCCCGAGTAAAAGACTATCGTCTTAGCTTGTTTTTTCTTAAATTACTTAAGGTAGATCATAGTAAATAGTTTGAACCCAGGAGTTTCAAGAGTTCGTATAATGTCGTCCGGGTGAGAGTAGTTCTGGAAAGAACTGTTATTGGACGATCACTCTTTACGAACTACACTCTTTTTTTTTTTTATAAGAATACAGTTTTTCCGACCCAGGCTAAATATTCTTATTTTTCTGCCGATTTTAGGCTGAAAATATTGTTATGAAAATTCTAAGAAAATACCGTTTGACATTTCCGTTTTAGCAAGTATTGGGTAATCAATTACAAGTGTTTAGCGTCCAGATCTGTATCGTGCTACATCATGCACCTGTTCCATCACTTTTCGTTGCAGCCAGCAAGGCCGTTTTGGCATTAAAAAAAGCGTTCCTCGCATAGATACAGTGACGGAAATGAAAATACCTGATTTTGTATCAACTGCGTGAAAGACAGTAACTGTCTTTGACGCAGTTGTTTGCGCAGTGATAAAGTGCGATCACTGTGGACAACTTACAATATTAAAAAAATGAAAAATTATATTCTTTTCAAAATTATTCTAAAAATATTCTTAAAAATTCACCAATTTCAGCCTTGATATTCTTATCAACTAGATTCTTATAAAATAAAAAGAGTGTAAGCTAGATCAATTAATATTAAGACAAAGAATCACCTTACTCAACTAAAACAGAAGTTAACAGAACATAGCTAAGAGGATCACCATACCAACCCAAGTTAATTAGTGTTTGCCCTCTTATCTAGGGTCGATTTTTGTAAAATGAAGAAAACGGATAAGTCCGGTCCTTTTATTCTATCGTGTGAAATACACTATGAAGAGAAATGTGATTGCAAGACTTTCAAGAGGGACATTCTGTAAATATAGATTTTGCAAGCCATTGTTGTTATAACAAGTAGAAACGTACTCGTGTCAGAAACGGCAAGGCTAATACAGTGCTCAACGTTTGAAGAAAAGAATACCTTCTTTTTGTGAGAATGAGCGAGTCTTGCCATAATTCTGCCCACTGTATGTTATTGGTAGTGGATAAAGTTAAATAATTTACATGGTAGATGATTAAATAAACTTGGGGTTTCATAACATTGTGTAAACGTGGACTCAAAGGCATTGTTGTGTGGTTTCTTGATTGCCCTGTTTTGTGGCAAAACTAAACACGAGAGAGAATTATTATCGGTAAAATCGATTGGCAATGGCAAGGTAAACGCTTTAACACTGAGATTGGCCAATGACAAGCAGCCCTTATTTTGTTTGTTCGTTTGTTAGTTTTCCTATAATCTTGTATCCATAAACAACTGGAGACAGAATGACACAAGAATCCCTGCAAAGATTCCTGCAACAATTCTCTATTAATGGTCTTCGTCATGTTATGAGTAATGATTTCTTTTTCTCAGTGCAATGCTTAATGCTTGTCTTTACCTCTGATCGCCCCCCTCTCCCCCATCTCTCTTTCGTCATTTCAGTAACTTTGAAATTACACTGAGTTTCATGGAGTACACATGCCCAAGAGCGTCTTAAAAGTAGCAGCTAACAAGTGATGCTCTAAGGATTAAGTGTATCCATTTACTCCTAGAGGATTTTTTTTTCAAAAACTTGTGTTCTCGCTCATCGGGCCGCCCTGTCAATGAGGTACACCCTTGCGTAGCTTGACCAAAATTCTACCGATCGTCGTTCAGTAGAAGAGACGATCAAGTACTCCATCTCTTAGAAAGATACTCTTTTAGCAAGAGACGATCAAGTACTCCATCTCCTTTCGTTCTGTGAGGTATTCATGTGGATAGCCCAAACAAGTGACTCTCATTGCGCCGTGCAGCCCCTTGATTGGTGGAGATGATGATAATGTAGATTGAAGAAACGTTTACCCATAATCAAAGATCTCGACGAGATATCGACTTTTTTGCATGAAGTTAGTATGAGTAGAAGGTTTATCCTGGGCATTGTTGTTCGAACATATCACGGAAGAATTCAAACGTCTTTCAGTTCACTCCAAGCATTTTTTTTTTTATTTTCGCGGAGGAAATGCTGTATTTGTCAGTCGCGACGGCTGGGTGCTTTGCGACTCATATACTTTGGCTTGGTTAAAAATGGTAAACTTTGACGTTTGCCTTTAATCGAAATAGTTGTTTCCTTTCGAGTTAGAAAGATTTCTACTCGGCTTAATGCAGTTAATGAGTTACCTTTTGTCTCGTCACGCAATCTTAACCCCACATTGAGAAGTAAATTTTAGTTTGGATATTACCAAAAGCCGCTCTCCTCGCGTTATTCTTTACCTTACGGCTACACATGTCATTTCTAACGACTACTTTCCAGTAAAACAGTTGCTGTTTTTTTCTAATGGCGATGCATTAACTCTGAACAGAAGCAAAAACGTTTAGCGTTTACTGCTTCCACCGGAAGTAATTCACAACAGGCTACAAAAACACTTAACAATATTCGCCGAAGGCAAGTGATATTGTTGAATAATCCCCGAGACGAAGTCGAGGGGATTATTCAACAATAATCACTAGCCTGAGGCGAATACCGTAAAATTCCGGTTATAAGCTCCCCCGCTTATAAGCCCCCCGGTATAGGCCCACCAACCTGGAAACAAAAAAATGCATCCGATTATAAGCCCCTCCGGATATAAGCCCCCCTCTGCTGGATGACAGTACTGAACAGGGCTAAATGTTGCGTTATTATGCGTTTACTTAAAAACGTTTTTGATCAACACACCCGTAGATCATTTCGAAACGTTTTTAGTCCGCTTATAAGCCCTCCCGGATATAAGCCCCTCCACTAAAGCCCACCCAAAACCCCTTACGAAGTTGTATAAGCCCAGGGCTTATATCCGGAATTACGGTAATTGTTTTAGTATAATCAGAGGTGAATATCAAAAACTGCAAAATAACAATAGAAAACACGAAAACAACAAACTGAAAAGCTCGCTTGCATACGTGTAAACCAGTTTAATTCATCGAATGAAATCATAATTTACACTCAAGTTAGCTATAAAACGGAACAAAACAAACACTACGAAAAAGATAGATATCTGGTACCTTTGTTTAATTGTTGGTGACTCGAGCATCGAATCCCTCCAAATACTAGCAGAAGAGAAGAGAACAAAATATGTTTTGACAGTCGATCTGACTGAGTACATGACCGTGTGCGATTTCCAAAACCACCATGTTTACGATCATTCTAACGCCTTGAAAACCATCTCTTGAAAATATTCGTCCAAAAGCCTGGTAGTAAATGCAAAATTCCCAAGCTCAAATATCCAGGATTGGAGTGATTTCTCTAAATGAGAGAAAGTCACAGCAGCCGCCATGTTCACTGGCCTGGATGACAAACGTGGCGTGGCTAGTGCCAAACCTTCAGATGCAATATTCACCGCCTAGCGCGGTGAATTTGCGACATAGTCCGAGCTCCGACTAATCAGAATGAATTTACCTCTGGAAATTACTATGTAAATATCACTTCACACCTGATGATGTTGCAATTCTAAATTTGTAACTCAGCAGAAATAATCAAGTCAGAATGAGTTTCCTTTGGTTAACTATTAACAACGTTTTAGTATGTGAAAGACTTGTACCAGTACAAATTTGCGTTACTTAATCGTTTTAGATTAGATTACTATTAGCGCCTAAAGACTTGTACCAGTACAAATTGCGTTCTTAATCGTTTTAAACTTCGTTGCCTTCGATCGCTGAACCTGAAAGACTTGTACCAGATTTGGGCTACTCACGTTTTTAATTGTTATATAACGTTTGTAAATTTGACAAGTCACGTTTTTTCTACAAAAACGGAAGTGTTGAAGCACAACTATAGAGGTGGCACTTTACAAGTCACGCGTTTTGATCACCCACAGAGGAAAGTATTCTCTTGAGAAATTAAAACAGTCCCTTGAGAGTTAACAAGAATGTGGTTCCACATTTACCCCCACTTAACCGCTATTCTCCTACTTTTGCTTGTAAACAAGCCAAAAAGTCGAAAAAACCATAAACAATGAGAGACCTGAATGTTTACAGTCAACTCTCTCTAAAACAGACACCTTCGGGACCAGGTCCAACTGTTCATCTTATCGGGAGTTTAGTTACAGTAAAATGACTGAAAAACGGCAGGGATCATCACCAGGTGTCCGCCTAATGGAGGTGACGAGGTGTCCGTTAGGGACGGACCATTAGAAAAGTGATGGGGGGAGGGGGGGAAACCAAAAAAAGAAATCATGCAAGAGAAAATCCCAAGAAAAAAAAATTCGTGCAAAGGGAAAGGCAAGAAAAAAATTCATGCAGAAAGAAAAGTTCCTAATTTAGCACTAAAAACACCCGACATTTTACACTTGACGAGATCGACTTTTCGACGAAATATATCATGAAAAATGCTGAAAATAGCATTTTAAGTCTAAATTTCCTGGGGAGCATGCGCATGCCCCAAGCACGCTACAAACAAGCGTCTCCAGCGCTCAACTTCTAGTTTCACTGAAGCAAATTGCATTCAGCCTGGCCTCCCTACAAGCAAAACTTTTCTTCCCATATGCAGATTGTTATAGAAAATACACTTTCAGATCTTGCCTGTTAATTGTATAAAAACTTTGACACCAACATTTGTAGGACATTCGATATATATTGCTGTTGACAAGTGCATAGGGAGAAGAAAACAATCAGTGTTATAAAATCCCCAGAGGTATTCTTCAGTAGAAATTGAATAAGTTTCTCAACCGTGGGCAGTTTTTGATGTATTTCTAGCGATTTCAGAAGGCCCAAATTTAAAAATTTCCCTGGGGAGCATGCCCCCGGACTCCTCTAGAAGCTTGTGATCGTATCAACGCTTTTGGTGGGCTCTCTCAAGCCCACACTTTTGCAATTGCTCCGACCGACCACACAATACTTATTGACCAGTGCCTAAAGGATACGTAAGTCAATGAATACAACATTTTGGGGGAAATATTTAAACTATTTAGCAAGTGATCAACGATGCAACATTTGTCAAAAGCATGGTATAAAGTAACAATACATGGTATCAGGTTAAAAAAAACTATTTCTGCCAAAAAACCCCAAACATTTGTCCAAAAAAAATTCGAGCAGTGGGTTACACCCGCAAAAAAAATTCCTGTAGAAGCAATGGGCATAAAAAGAAATTCGTGCCAGCCGAAAATCCCCCACCCCCCTATCACTTTTCTTATGGTCCGTCCCTTACTCGCATATAGATGATTCACAAATTGAATTGAGACACTAATTTTTGGACAGATTAAATTGTAAGCATTTTTCTGTTATGGAAAACAACAGTTTGTAATAAAGTTTTGTTATTGTCTTTGTTGTTGTTGTTGTTGTTGATTGTTTTGTTGTGTTAGCTACAGTCAACGAAAGACTTTATAGGATAAACAACCTGTCACATGCAATGGTAAAGAGTCTTGACTATTCTTATTCTCTGTTTGTTAACATTTTTTATTTTGTTATCTTTGCCTGATTTCTGTTTTGCACCTTAGTTGGTCTTGAAGAAAGGGACCGGGGATAGGGAAGTGGCTTGATTTAAGCATGACTGAAATGTGGATCACTCGCTAAATCTAAGACAGGAGTGCTAGATTTAAAGTCATTTTTTTCATCTTGTGGTATGATTATGATTTCTGAGCTAAAAGTGGGCGACTAATTACGTTTGATTTCATGTGACGTCATTTCAATTAAAACTTTATAGGTCCTCGCTTACGAAAAAACTTAAATTTGCTGCTGAAACATTGTTTCGCTGAATGTTACCCCGTTTGGGCGCACACATAACATTCGCTGCAGAAGCAAATTTGTTTGCTTCCACAGCAAAAGTTTCCTCTTTTGGCGCCAAGGAAACAATTCTGGGAAACAATGTTTCCGCAGATATATATTTTTTTTTCATTTGGCCAATTGGCCTCAGAACTGTTCCGGACGAAATAAGGTGGCTAACAGAAAGAACTCAGAATAGGAACCTGCGCATCCAATTAGGTGAACGTCGAAACAAACTGAAAAATAAATGTCGCACTGTTTTCAGTTTCTTCTACCTTGTTGGCATCACGCGAATCAGTGACGGAGTGTGCTTAAGAGTTTTGCCTCCGACATGAAAACATAAAACATTACCATTTCGTTGGACAACTCGTAATATTTGTGTGCTGCCAGTGCAGATATCACCACAAATATATAGGTCAGAAATTAAGCACAACAAAAGTCAATAACACAAGGATTTATTTTCCTGATGGTGAACATAATTTTACATATTTGCCGTGGACAACATATAGGAAATTAAAACAGGTAATCCCATGCTTCATTGTCCTCTTTTGGGAGTTTTCTAGTGACGTTTGCCATTTCGTTCGGCGCGCCTGGCCATTCTAGAACAAAAGATCATAACTTATTAATACAGTTGATACGTCTTCATCGCACACGTTCCCAGGGGGGAAAGGGGGTTTTAATAGGTTTACACGTGTACAACTACTAACTGGTCCTACATTGATGGACTTTATTTTTCTTTTCTGTGTGTACATACACTTTTCTTTTTTTTTGTTCCCTGTGTGTGTGTGTGTGTGTGTGTGTGTGAATGGTAATCGTGTCCCGTTTTTTTTATACTGTGTAACCTTAATTGCAATATTTTTTTCCGCTTGGCCCAGCCACTTAGCTCGACAAATTTAGCCTTAGCTATTTCTAAGTGGCTGTGCTCTTTTTTTTATTGTAAATTTTTCCTCTTGCTTGTATTTATTTATTGTAACTTTTCTGGGCACAAATAAAAAGATTGTTGTTGTTGTTGTTGTTGTTGTGGACCGGCTCCGCCCCGAGGTCCAGACCCATACACTGACTAACCAGTTATATATTCAACAGAAAACGAACTCTTTTTACATACCTACAGTATAAATACTGCTTCCCTTTCCTAGACTTTGCAATTGAGTAACACAGTTAAAAAATTTCGATGAGGCAACCAGTCAAGATATTTTGACAGGTCCTTTCAAATGGCACTTCTTTGCTCCCTTCCTGTATTCGAACTCGTGAAATTCCTTTTATATATTGCAGCCGGCCGTTTTAATCCCATTCACTCTATTTGGCGCAACAATTTATGACGTCAATGAATGACTGAGCGTACCCAAGCAACCCGTTACCAGTGCTTCGCGTTTGTTCGCGACAGGAGGAGGAGGCCTTGGAAAGAGGATGAACCACGCAGACTATTTGATACGAGCTCATTATCAGTCCTTCTAAGAAAAGTATTGATGGGTTTCTTTTATTATTCGTTTAACGCTTACCTTATCATTTGGCGCTCATCCATCATAGCAAACTTGATCAAGGCGAAGGAGAAGTAAAGAATGACCCAAGTATAGCCAATATACTCAATAGAGTCCATCCAATTCAAGGGCCACAGTGCCATTAACTTAGACAAGTGTTCTACGAAAAATGAAAGAAAAATTAACGTTTTATTTAACAAACACTACCAATAGGAATTTGAGGGTTGTATCCAGTACTGTATAAGTCATAATGCTGTATAACTTAGAAGAATAAATTTTCAAAAATTAAGCTATTTAATTTAGTACGCGCGCTTGTAAACAATCTTTCTGATTGGTTGATTAATTAAACCACGACTCCTCTGCGCTGGACAATGGCTAAGTAGGTTCGGTAAAGTCTGCGTTCGAGCCTAAGTGGCCTATCAGGCCGGAGCTTATCCCGGTTACCGTAGAATGAAGCGATTAGGAGTATTGGTACTCCCCCTTGGATGAGATGCTTGTCCATTACAGAGTTACCCCCAGCATAAATTCGTCAATAAATAATAATGGTTGTGTGTGGAGAGAAAGAACTAATATATTTTGGGGCCCCCCCCCCCCCCCCTTAAATTCGTCGGTGCCCATTTATACCCATCAGTGGAGAGAGGCACTATGAGAGTAAAGTGTTACGCCCAAGAACACGCAGACTTCTCTTCCCAGATTCCAACGCGTCTCTCTAAGGGTTTACACAGTTGACATGATATTTCAGAGCTTTTCGGGTGAGTAATTAACGTAGCAATCCTCAAGGTTTACACAGTTAAGACTCGACGCTACAGCTTACCTCCGATCGTTTTACAAGTTTCAAAATATCCAAGCACACCTGGATACTCTTCCAAGAATAATTCAGTCTTCAACTTAATAAGGAAGAAAATGAAATATTCTGTTAGCCTTAGCAACAGAAAAACTATACTAACTTGGTAATGATTGTGACTACGTACAGACATTAAATAGGGACAGTAACTAACAGTGATCTAACTTCGCGTTTTTTAAAGTTCCAGGGGAGGGGGTACCACGTATTTTAGTGTAGTAACTGGGAGGTGAAAAAATTACTCCCCCCCCCCCCCCTCCTTCTCTCTCTCCTCTGCAGAGGCCTCTTGTTTTTTCGTACGGGCTTGGAAATAAAATGGGGCCGGGAGAGGCGAAAAGTAAGCGCGCGGAGCCTGGAGAGAATCGAAACGAAAGCGCTCGTCCTATTTTTCATTTTTCGTGTTTTTCGTCTTCCCCCACTAAAGGAGCCTCTGCGGAGGAGAAAGCCCCCTCCCCTCAAAAAAATGTTCTTTGGCTAAGACCAAATCCAGAAAAAGTTCGACGGCCTCAAAAGCACCACGCAAAAGCCCCAATTCTCAACTGAACTTGTTCAAAAATCTTCTTCTGAATGTCTCTGTCCCCTACCTTAATATCTCTTTTGACGTCAATAACAATCTCGCACAGCCAAATCACAGCTCGTATAAATGGGCTAACCACCATCCAGATCACTTCCAGAACAGCTTCAATCAATTTGATGGGGTCGTCAAATTGTTTGCTCACTTGCTTCTTCAAATTACTGCAAACGCCTGCCACGAAATTGTACGAGGCCACAATTTTGTTTGCAAGGCTCTTGAATGGCCATGCTATCCAATGTAACACTTTCATCGCTTTCTCTGCCCAAAAATTGTAAACGATCGCCATTTTATTTGCAAGGCTCTTGAATGGCCACATGATCCAATCCAAAGCCGTCGTTGCATCCGCGCCACTGTCTGCAACTGAGCTGCTGTACTCGAGCGAGATGTGAATACCATCCTGCGCAAAATGAAGAGAAAATTAGAAGGAAATTTTTTTTCTTTTTTTTAGTCTTTTTTTAAAGCAGACATTTTTTTATACTGATTTTCCGAACCAATTGTAACTGAAGAGGGATAGGAAATGTACAACTGAAAACAGCAATCACAGAATGAAGCCCTTATAATTGCATTGAAGCTTGAAATCCAATTTTTTGAACCTCCGGGAGATATCTCGAGCAAAAAACAGTTTTCTTCAATTTGGATTTGTTTACTCAATCAAACGACTGCAATTTTATCCCCGATTTCTTGAACCATACATTTTTTTCTCGTTTCCCTTAAAGGGGCTAGGTCACGGTATTTTAGAAAATTCTAGTTATTAAGAGCTCCAAACTTTAAATTGGTAGAGCAAAAGTCTTTTATTGGCAAAATCACGGCCACATAACAAACAAGGATGATTTTCGAGCATTGTAAATGACACTTTCATACAAATCGAGATATGCTTGAAAAAACTCGGGCCGACGTTTTTTACCCGAACGCAATCCGTTTTAATCTTCTCGAATTTTGCCCATCCATGCCCCTTTTGGGCCTTTCTGTGTTTCTTTTGAGTTCTTCTGTTATCGTGATATTTCAGTTAATTCTATGAACAGTTGGTCAGTGCCGCATATTGCCTAAAAGTGCGTGACATAGCCCCTATAATTGGAGACTCAAGAAATCGGGATTCCAACAATGTTTATCCAATCTGTCCAACGTTTGACAAACAGGAGCCCCGCAAGTATGAATGCTGGTTATGTCAAGTGAAATAATCCCAGTACCCAAGAAAAAGTGGCTTTCAATTCCCATTCTAACTAAAGCAAGCATGCAGTTTTTTAAACAGTTAGGGGTTAAAACCGTTTTTCCGTGCTTGGTAACTAGTGCATTTTTTTGCTTTGGGTTCAAGTGTGTATATTGTGTCAGTTTTGGTTCGTTATGAATAGGCAATTGTGTTTGACTTTGCTTTACTCTGGTTTTAGTTGATAATTTCGTTGGTACGGCAAAAGCAAAAAAAAAAAAAAATCCGCTTTATGATTAAATCATAAATCACCCAGTTTAAGAACAGGAAAGATCAAAATATTAACACTTGCCTTCCTGGTCAATAGTTTTCCGTATTCCCTCCTTTCAGTCTTGTTAAATTTTTCACACTTAACTTCCACCACGTTAAGGGTGACCCTCATGTTAACTGAACTGACGTGCAGTCCGATAGAGTACTGTGATGGGTTATCTGTACCTCTGATAAATTCCTTCTTTGGGGTCAATATTTCGTAGTCACGACTCATCTAGAAAAATAAAACAAAATGCTAAAATACTTTTTGTTCTAAAAAACACACTTACCAAAACGAAAAATATTGTAAACACACTGGTAGAAAAAAATGAACTTTGGTTACTGAAATCGTAACAAGAAACAAGCCCAATAATTGTCTCATAGAGACGTTTTAAAGTGTCATGTGCAACACGTTTTCATGCTTTATGTCTCCGGAACCCCACCCCTAGTAGGCTCCTGCCACTCGGCCCAGCTTATTCTCTCCTCCCACCTTGAAACTAAGCAATAAAGCCTTTTCCTTTTACCGACATAATCCATTCCTGTATAAGAAACATTTTCCAATAGCATAAAGACATCGAGGGGACATCAATAATTCTCCCACTTCCACTGGGAGAAAGTCAAATGCCACGGCTGCGCTTTTTTAAGGACTTAAAGCCACACTGAACCAAGCCTCGATTAATTTATATATAGATAAAAAAAAAACTAAAATACTTACATAGTAAGCTTTGGTTTTCTCTGTGACCGTTTTAATATCCTTGCTTGCCTTTTCGACATGCATGCTGATATCGATGCAGTTACGCGAGTTCAGGCTTGTTCCTAAGTAACAATGGAAAGAAAATTCTTAGCGCTTTGATAGTATAACCAGCAAACGGAAAACTCATAAGGGGTATCTGTTTGCTAGTTAAAGATGGGTTTCGGTAGCAAATTTAATTGACTTTATGCAAACAAAAGGGAGATTCGCTGCGGCCGGGGGCGACCCCCCCCGAAAATACTTCTTCTTCGTAAAGTCTTTTGACATGTTTAAGCCACTGTCTAATTCCGAGTAAAAACCTTTAACGGTCATCAACGTGGCGCATTTCTAACTAAACCCTAGCAATTTGCTTATATGTTCCGTCATGCTGAGAATTCTGAAAAAAAAAATACTTTACAGTTTTGCGCGCGCACGACTGTAAAGTAACCTTGGTAACAAAAGTCCTTTTCCCCTGTTGACAAAATGAAACTTGATCACTGTTCATGGTAACACAATAAAAAAAGAAAAATTCTCCTTCCGACCTTTTATTATGGCATCTAAATGTTCCAGGTTGAGCGAAATTCTTTCCGCAGCATAAAAAATAAACGTAAACTAAGTTAAGCATTTTGTTATCATATTAATTTTTTCCCGCGCTTTTCGCAGTGTAAAGTCACGGAAAGGTTTTTGCGTTCTGTGGTCCGTTCGTACGATTTTTGTTAAATTTATCTACAATCAACTAATTTACACACCAAAACCATTGGTATTTACAATTAAAAGCTAAAACAAGCTATTTAAGGTTGGCTTAATTGAGAGAATTGTGCTAGCTGATTTCCAGTCCGTACTGCGAGCTCGGGTTTTTTTTTTTTTTTTTTTTTTTTTTTTTTTTTTTTTTTTTTTTCAGTTAAACCTTACCGGATACGCTTTTCAATATCAATAACGGTTTTAATTCTTGAAGGGCAAGTTTCACCATCTCACAGTAGCCTTACCTTTTTGTCCAACGACTTCGCAGTCAGCAAACTTTGAGCAAAAGCAACTCAAAACGCAAAAGACGAGAATTACGGACGTTCTCATTTTCCTGTGCGTTGTTTCTTCTGTTAAACCATGTCACCCATTGTAACACCGTTCTCGGCTGAAGAAACTCTGAGAGCGCGCGCGCTATTACACAACAAAGGGCGGAAACGTTACAAAGGAGAATTTGTAGCTGACGTCAATATTTCCATTTTGCAATTGAAGGAATATTCACTGGACGGCATCTAACACCTGTGCTTGAAAGGTTGTGTTTTAAGGTTGTAATTAGTACTTAGGTAAAGCTCGAATCCTTTCATAAACTTCAATAATCCCTTCCTGTTACAATTTTAGTTGTTTTCACTGTTCTAAGAGCTCGCGACAGTTGACATGTATTACAGTATGCACGCGCGCTTGAAACGGTGTTGCTTGAAGGCGGTGTTACACGGGAAAACTTGCAACAATGTAGGGCGAGAAATCGAACACCGTGTAACATGGTACGGGGGACAATATTTCGCACAACTTTTGACTCGACAACACGTTGCGAGTTTTTTGATCCCAGGTCAAAAACTCGCAACGCAAGATGACGAATATTTAGAAAGTTGGCTCTTGATATAGGGTCGCCGACGATATTTCGTGCAATAACTTCCTGGTCTTGCACGAAAAATCGTTGTTGCGAGTTGTCCCGTGTAAAACAGCCTTAAAAAATCGTGGAAAGGTGTTTCCAAGAGGAAATGCATAGTTTGACCACTCTCCGATGAAATAATCAAATTCTGGTGCAGTTACGCAGCAGTCGCGGGTATTTAAAGTTCCATGCAATTTTTTTGCGCAACCACTCTTACCCAGTCCTCTGTCCAAACAATTTCATAAACGCGCCGCGAAGCATTTTTAAAAATGTTTTGGGAATATAAAGATGGATTATTCAGCCACAAGTTGAAGTAGGAGAACCGAATAAAGTGCGCGCATGCGCGCGAATTTTGTCATTGGACACCTCAGCTGCTCACGCCGGCTCCAACGTTGTGCTCACAGTCAACTCTGTCTTAACGGACACCTCCATAAGACGGACACCTGGTGACGGTCCCTGCCGTTTTCCAGTCATTTTACTGTAACCAAACTCCCCATAAGACGGACACCTCTCTAAGACGGACAACGGACACTTTGAAATCATTAACAGACACTTGAGAAATGTTTTTTTTATCGTGCTTTATTAGTGAAAATACTTACAAACTTCGCAAAGTTAATTAGTCAATACTCTAAGGAGATACGTGTATACCACAAACAATGACGCTTTATTTATAAAGAGAGAGTTGACTGTACTGGAAAATCGGAAAAACGTAATGATCGTCTGTGACAGAATGAACATCATAAAAAGACAGGTTGCATAAATCATGCTCTTTAAAAAGCTCTCAAAGAAAGAAAATGTCTTGATTATAAATAAGTAAAACGGTCACTGAAAAGTTTCAACACCCCCCCCCCCCCCGCCCCTAAATTTTGGGCAACTCAGATAGAATATTTTCACTTCATTTGTTGGCCTTTGTTAGTGCAGAGTATAATTCTTGATTCTTAATTTTCGACTGTTTCGTAACGAAATTTGGGCAGCTTGTGAGAAATTTTGGGCAAATGGTTCACCGCCCTCCCTGGCAAAAAATATGCCTACCGGTATGCTCAAAGCTTCATACGTTGCATACTCACGGAAAAAATGTAATAACTGTTACCCTGATGAGTGATCTCACTGCTTTTTTAAACGTTTTCGATGCAAGAAAGAATAATATAAACAACGCGGCACCTCCACAGTTTTTCCGCTCCCCCACCCCAATAAATATCCAGCCCCCCTCCCACGGGCATTTTGCACTCTACCCAGATTTCGCTCGGCATTTCGCTCGCCTTCAGAAACCAAGATGGCGGCCCGTCGACCTGCAGAACGATCGACCTCTAGCACTACGACTTCACGGGAACATGGTCAAATATAGGAGACTGTGAACCGTCTAGCAAGGTTTAAAAACATGGCAGACAATGGAAGTGACAAGAATTTCAGTAGTATTACCGAGTGCAACGCTTTTTCGATAGCGAAGCGCCCTGTCCCGAAGAACCCGGAGAAGTTCGCATAATGAGAAATCACCCAAAAGTTGCATCTGTGCTGTTTTCTCCCTCTCGAACAACGCGTGGTGGTGACGGAAAATCAAACCCAAGTCTTTCTCGACGAGCCTGTACGCATCGCCTACGAGGAGAACGGTATTACTTACAAAATGACGTCACTGACCTCTTCAAAAAGCGGTCATACAAATACATGAAGTGAGTCATTTCCAGAGCGACAGATCAGAGCGATCCCCTTGAAATTTTGGTATTATACTAAAATTGCAAAAATTAATTTTTGCAAGGTTTAAGGTGAGAAATCTTACAATCCTTAAAGAGATCACGTTAGTTAAGTTTTGATTCAATAAGGGCTTAATTAGAATGGAACATCAATGGTTAATTTTGCATATTGTCATGATAAAGTGGAACAGTTTGACGTGCGTTTCAGTAAGCGGAATTGATTCACACTTCATCTGTTTATTTATTTATTTAAATTTGTTCCTTAGAAAAAAAAAAATCATGTTCTAACCTTAAAGGAGAAGTTCACTCCAGAATGGCCATTTATTTTCTTTACGCCAATAAAACGTTTATACAAAAATATGTTATTCACCAAAATTTCAGCTTTCAACGAGCGCTAAAACCCTACGAAATCTTTCTCTAAAGTAGCCCAAAATTCGACAACTGAACGCCGCCATCTTGGAGCTAGTAATGTATGCGTGACGTCAAAGAGCTCAGCCTGAAGTTTGAATACTCAAAACTCCTTGTTTTGTTTTGTTTGTCAAAATGCCTGTTTGTGCAGCTCCATGTTTCTCAAACAGAGCTCTAAGAGATACAAAAAACCTTTCACCGTCTTTCAATATCTAAAAGAAAAAATGCCAGAATGGATTATAAGAATGGGAGAAACGAAAAATTCCTGGCAAAGCGGACATAAATATTTGTGTGTTCCGAAAACTATACGGAAGACTGCTCGAAGAAGATCACAGATACAGTCTCCTGAGTGAAAATACCCACAAAAAAAGAAAGGCAGACGCAATACCAGCCAATGTTACGATTATGCTATTTCACTTTTTTACTTTATTTCAGGGAGATTTTTAATCAACCAAGAAACTCTCTTTTTGTTGTTACTCACTTTTTCTCGATTAACGCGGGTCCCCGATTAACGCCGGCCGTATACGCCGGCACTCCTTCCCGGGGGCGGATGGTCCGGCGTTTTAGGTAACATCAAGTTTTTTTAACTCACGAGTCGTCTCACTTGTTTTTTTATAATTTGGCCGGTGGATGGATGCTTAAGAAACAGCTGTTCGCGTTCATGTCGTCAATAGCGAAGGAGAGGACGTTTATTACCGCGAGAATTGGCGACATTGCCGTTTATGGACTAATTGTTTTTATTTTTTTATTGAAAAGGAGACTACGCGTGCGAAATCTTGAGTATGCACACTGCCAGAAAAGACACACATCCTCCACAATTCTTTCTTTTAAAATTTCTCTTTTTTCATATTCTCACTATTTTTTTTTCTTTTTCTTTTTTTTCACATTTTTACCCTATATATTTATTCATTCGCGCCTTTTTTCTTAAAGACTGCAGTTTGGCAGCCGCTATTTTTAAATTTTTAACCAGAGAACGTTTCTAAAACATTTTACTTTTTATGTTCTTTTTCACAAATCTTGATTGCAACATGCACGTACCGTATGCAATACTGCAACATTGGTAACATGATCATCCTCGGAGACCAGAGAAGAGTAGCGGGACGACGAGAAAAATCGAGGGTCCGAAGGATAGGTAATAATAGGTCAACCTGAAAAAGTTGCAGAAAATTGCACTCGATAATGAACTCGATCGGACCCCAATTTAATGCCATAACACACAAATATTTGTGTCCGCTTTTGAGCAATTGTTCTTTAAATATTGAAAGACGGTGAAAACGGAAATACCCCTTTTTGCCTTGGAGCTCTGTTTAAGCAAAATGGAGCTGCACAAACAGGCATTTTGACAAACAAAAGCCACTACAAAGAAACAAGGAGTTTGAAGTAATTAAAATTTTCCCGCTCAACTTCAGGCTGAGCTCTTCGACGTCACGCATACATTAACAGCTCCAAGATGGCGGCGTTCAGTTGTCGAGTTTTGGGCTACTTCAGAAAAGGATTTCGTAGGGTTTAAGCGCTCGTTAGAAGCTGAAATTTTGGTGAATAACATATCTTTGCATAAACTTTTTATTGGCGTAAAAAAAATAAATGGCCATTCTGGAGTGAACTTCTCCTTTAAATATGAACTTGTAAGACGCTAAATTTAATTTATTACATCACAAATTTAGTAAACCTTTGGGGGAGTCTTCTAAGCAGTTTAAAAGTGTGTGTGTGTATATGTGAGTGTGTTCTGAATAATAATACTAAGAGTGGTTTTCACTTGAGTGTCGAAAGTAACTTTTGTGCCACTTTCTTAGCCGATCAAAAGTAAAATCAAAACCAACTGTGACTTGCATGCACACGTTTTCTTGCGCTTTGTGCCGGCTACATGTGTTTGCTTTGAGTTTTGATTGGTTTACTGGATTGTCTGTGTCCTTTTTGTTTTACGCCACTCAATTGAAAACTGCTCTAATAATAATAATAATTATAACAATAATAATAATAATTATTTTAAATTATTTATATATCACTATAAATCAATTACAAGTCGGAAATGATATGAGAAATATTTAGTTAAAATATTAACCTATATAATAGTTAATTATTAATTTATTATTTATTTAGTATTAATTTAGCTTTGTTTGATTTTCAGTAGGAAATAAGTTTGGCAAGCCATCTAGGAAACAGCTTAACAGTGTCGATTTGTATTCTTTATTTTGTAGACTTTAGAAGTAGAACATACGCCATGTCCTTTGGTGAATACTCTGCGAACTCCAGCACTGGTAATCTATTAAATTATGTTGCTTTGTAGTTTGAACTTAAGTTTTACATGTAACAACAGAATAGTATTTAATACGTTAGCTTTTGTCAGTTTTTCCATGGATACCGTAAAATTCCGGTTATAAGCCCTGGGCTTATACAACTTCGTAAGGGTTTTTGGGTGGGCTTATAAGTGGAGGGGCTTATAAGCGGAATAAAAAAAACGTTCCGAAACGGGCCACGGGAGTGTTGATCGAAATACGTTGTTTTCTGGAGTTTTAAAATCTCAAAGGAGAAGAATATAATAATAATAATAATAATAATAATAATAATAATAATAATAATAATAATAATAATAATAATAATTTATTTCTAGTGCATTACATTAAAAATCTCAATGCCCTTACAAGTAAAAATATTTAAAATTACAATAGGATAAAATACTAAATTCTTAAAATCTAAAGTTCATTAAAAATATTAAAATTCATTAAAAAAAAAAATATTAGAACATGACAAAAGAAATGAATATGGTAGCTGCTTTCTGAGCCATATGATTTCTTAAAACTTATAATAAATTTATTATAAATGGCTGGTAAGTAGTTGGTTTGTGGCAGTCAAGATTAATACCGGTAATTATATCAATTTGTGTTTTGTTTTACAGCATCAAAGGGTGGTGCCTCAGAGTATAAAAGACTTTGTGGCTGTGTTAGGAATAATATTAAAGCAATCAACAAAAATGGTAAGATAGTAAGATAGTAAGATAGTAAGATAGTAAGATAGTAAGATGGTAAGATAGATGGTAAGATAGCTAAATACACTAAGATGGTAAGATAGCTAAATACACTCTTACTAGCTGCTATGTTTTTTATCAGGTTGATTTTCCATATAAAGTACACGTACACTTTCACTTACATGAAAAGTGGTATATATATAAATTATATGTTGATTAAAAAAAGATTATCTTTAGACATGGATATCGATAGTAGATGGTGTTTAATTAGATTTAGTTAACAGTTAACTTGATATTAATATTTTGGACATTTATAGTTGAAAAAATCATTTCTTATTGATTACAGCACACTTACCTTCCATCTTTGACAAAAGTAGTTGACACATTGACTTCGCTCTGCGGTTTTTATGACAAATTTACCACTAGTTTTTAAATTTCATGACTGTCTGCTAAAATACCCCCCTCCCCCCCATCCAATGTTGTAAAATGGTAGCAAAGGACTCCTAGAAACAAACTATAACATTGATTGGGGGGAGGGGGGTTGGAAAGGTGGGGCAAAAGGATGAAATTGGTCCATATAACAATAAAAAGGGCGTAAATTGACAATGGTCAACTTCAATGATTGTTCACTACTTTTTTATGACGCCAGCTTTTTTCCAGTGTTCTTTCCAAGCATGTCACTCAACCTGTTCTCAGTGAGTCTTTGGTGAGCAGAAGACGACTGACTAACAGTTGGAGATGACTGACAAATAGGCTTTTTCATAGCATATAGCTCTAGTACATGGTTAAGCTCAGATCTACCAACCCTCCAAGTTGCAACCATTTTAGGCACCATGGCGACTAGGATTTTGGAACTGGTGTCTAGATTGTAGTCACGAATAAGTTGCCATCCTGGGGACAACAAGACTGCTCCGGAGCTGAGCAGCAATCATCCCAACTTTAGAAAAACTGCTTTGTATATATATGACTGGGGACCAGTACCACAACATTTCTGGGTTTTGTGAACTGATCTTTGTGTTCTTTTCTTTTTTTTTTAGTTTTTCCAAGGAAAAATTTGCATAAAATTTTGTTTTATTAACACTTTTTGGCGGGTAGATTTACAGATCTGATAGTAATTTTTGGCAACTAAAACTTTCTACCACAACATTTCTGGGTTTTGCAAATTGAACTTTTTGTTCTTTTTGTGTGTTTTTTTAGTTTTTTCAGGGAAAAATTTTGCAGTAAAATTTTTTTTATTAAACACTTTTTGGCGGGTAGATTTACAGATCTGATAGTAATATTTTGGCAACTAAAACTTTCTACCACAAGACACTTTACTCTCATGATGCCTCTCTCCACCCAGGTGTATAAATGGGTACCGGCGACATAATGCTGGGAGGGAACCCTGCGATGGACTAGCATCCCATTCAGGGGGGAATAGAAATATTCCTAGCTGCTTAATGCTATAGAAACCGGAATAAGCTCCGGCAGTATGGGCCGCTTGGCTCGAGGCTTCCCTTATACTTATATATATTGGAGGGTTGTCTACCTCAACAAATTATCTAACTTCCTTGAAACTCCAGACACAAGAAAACACCTTCAGTCTTACAATATGTAACATAGCCATGCATGTCACTTTCTGCTATGACATTGAACTTAAAATTATTTGCTGCTTGTTGAATCAACAGTGGCCACAATTCAAAAGCTTGTGGACAAACTGGGCACCTCAGAGGATAAATCACAACTGCAGAGCAAACTGTAAGTTATGACTTCAAATCAGTTTTCCTTTGACTAGACAAGATCTACATTTAAAACATATTCTGTAGTATCAACCCTTCAAGTTAAGACCATTTTAGTTGCCATGGTGACTAAAATTTTGGAGTTGGCGACTACATTGGAACCAAAGTCGCCAGCCTGGCGACTATAATTGATCGAGAAGAAGGATTGAAAGCGTGAGCTTAATTTAGAGACTAAAATTTTTCAGTGGTGACAATAATTACCAAACTTGAGCAGTGCACGTGGGTGGCCAAATGGCCACTAAGAAAAAATTGAAATAAACTTGGAGGGTTGAGTATAACAGCTCTTGTAAGCTTGCATTTAGTCTTCTAGTGTAGTTCTGTTGTTTGTTCTATTGTTCTCTTGAGGGGTAGTGAGTCATTCATGTGAAACCCTGTAAGAGCTGCTACGTATTGACCCCAATTTTAAATTATAGTGCTTACAAATGCTACAATGTTGTTATTTTAGACAACAGACAGAACAGGCTACACAAAGACTTGCCAAGGAGACCCACTCCTACTTAAAGCAGCTGCCTCATCTGTTTGGAGATTTACCATCAGATAGAGTATGAAATGCATTTATTTATTGTAAAAATTAATACCTTTAAGGGCCCATTACAGTATCTCGTTGCCAAGCTACGCGGTTGCCACGCAAGTGCAATTTTATTTCCGGTTTTCTCGCATTCGTGATTCAGCTTAGCGGCAAAATTTTACGCGAGTTTAGTTCCCTTTCGGTTAGAATCATATTCCAATGACGGAAATTTGTTCTGCAGTAAAAGCAAACTGGGTAAATTGAAATAAAAAAAAGATTGTCATACTAAATGATTGCAAAACATATACGAAGCCTGAAGCAAGTATCCGAAACTGCCGAAATATTTTTAAAAGTAGTGCCGATGCATTCAGAAAACATGCGAATGTGCGATGCTACCGTATTTTCATCAGTTTCCCCCTTCAGCTCACTGAAGAAATCTGTGAAAGCTACTGGCAAAAATTAAAGCATTGTCACTAGAACTAAACGAAGCTCAGAAAAAAAAAAAACAGCGATTCATTTCGTTCGCGAAACGAAGGTAATACAAATGTATAATGCTTACGCAGTTACCCCAGAAATGAATAAACTCGATTTATCTGCCGTAAATTGTTTGCAGAAACTGCTGATTATGATTCGTACAGCAGTCTAACCACAGGACAAATTCAGTAAGGTACAAAACTGCGAAAACTAAACTATATAAAACACCTGTATAAAAACATTTCAGCTTACAAACGTTAACTATTTATTCAAGCGAACTATGAATTGTAGCCTCCTTGACAAAACATAACTTAATTACGCCGTTTACGCTAATTCGCAAATTACAAGCCGAAAATAAAGAAACTCACACTAAACTCTTTTAATACTTACGACCGCCTTTGTTTACATTTGTCTTAGCCTCTACATGTTAGTTGAGCGACAGTAAACGTTGTTAAAGCTGTCCGAATACAAGCAAGAAGTAAAGTTTACCGTGTCAAAAAATTATAGTTTTTGAAGCGTACGTGAGCGGGAGGAAAGCCAACTTAGTGCAGCAATGTCAATTACGATGATTTCAACCAATCATTCACCGTATAATTTTACTTCCGGTACGGACAAAAATGCGAGTTTTTCTCGGAAGGAAAAAACCGTACCTTCTGTTTTTTGCAGTAAATCGAAAGAAAATACATTTTTCTTTAAACGTAAGCATGCGTTTTCGGAAAATCAAAACAACATTAAAGTTGTGTTCAAAAACGTGGTCAAAAGAACACATTTTCTTTACTTATTTTTCAAGTTTTTGTGCTAATGGAAAACGCATGCTTACATTTTTTAAGATAAACGTACTGATTGACATAATACTACAAACTATTTAATGAGACCGTAAGTTTCTTGCGTAAAACTCAGTTTTTTGTTCTGGGTCACGTGACATTAGACGTGCACCGATGACGTCATCAACTGACTTGCAGTCGTACTCTAAAACTCCTGTCTAAATTTGGTTAATTAAAAGCAAAGATATATAAAGTTACAGCCAATTGAAATCTCCCTAGCAACGGCCCCAAAAGATACTGTAATGGGCCCTTAAAAAGATGATGTAAAGCTACCATCATATTTACTCGAAAAAGCGTTGTGAGGGCCTTGGGCATTGCATTTTTTGGTGGCAGCCCTGATTAAAAACTAATTACCTGTTTATAGGATATGTATCAAGACAGATAGAGGGAAACACCCAAACTCATATAATTGTCTCTCTTTTTTATATAGCAACAAAGAAAACTACAAGTGAAAAAGCTAGAGGAAAACTTTACTACAGCATTGAACAGCTTTCAGAGGGTTCAGCAGGTAAGTAAGAGTCCACAGTAAAATAATATATTATATGATTATTGAGTAATCTGCACGATTGGCAGAACATTGCTACGATTGATGCATTTCCAGTTCCTGAATCACTGTTTTGACTTGCTTAAAACAGGTTGCAGCTGAGAAAGAGAAAAAATCTGTTTCACTGGCCAGATCGATGTCCGCAGGGATGCCAACTCCAAATGTAAGTGTACCTGTACTGTAGACATATTAAGGGCATATTAACCAATAAAAGTATACAAGACATAACCAAAAAAAGTATTTTGTGTGTTTTGTTGGGTAAATGTAATAGACATTTCGGAGCGTGATGGCTGAAGAGGCTGTAGCTGTAAAACTCCAATTTTCATGGCATGCATGCAATGTTAATAGGTTTTATTATTACTACTGTGTCCGCCTGGATGGGAAATGCTAATCCTTCACAGGCTGCCCCAGCATTTAAGTGAGCTCTATTTGCCCTAATCATTTGCTAGTAGCCAGAGATACCGGTAGTTACTTTCAGAATAACATATCCATCGTGGGCTTCAATAACAGATAAACAGTTCTCCAGCCATTTCTTGTGTTCATCTGGATCTCCCAATCCAGGATGTACAATTTACAGCATTTTCCTTATATTTGTTTTATTAGTTAATTAACCTGTGAATGACAGTGTCAGTAATAATTGAAATCAACATAACTGTATACTAATGATTAATGTTTTGCAGCGAATGGGTGAATATAGTGATGAGCATAGTTCATTATTGGCAGCTAACGACAGGTATTTAGTTAATATTGTATTAAGCAATAAAATCATAATTGCTTGATATGATTCACATGAAAAAAGTTCTCACTTACTCATTGTTCTGTGGGTCACTTAATCAGTCATGACTGTTAAACCAACTGAGGTTTTTATTAATAATTTGATTGATTGATTGTTTGATTGATCGATTTATTGATTGATTGATTGATTGATTGTTTAGTTAACTTCCTTTGTAGAACTGGTAGGGAAATCCAAGCACAAGCAGAAGATGAAGTCTCATTCAAATTGATTGAAGAGAGGGAAAGGGCCATAAGACAACTTGAGGTATAACAAAAACACATGTCATTTACCCTCAGTATTATTGCTGGTTCACTACTGATGGCCAATGTTGCTTAAAATTCAAATCAGTACAGATATACAGAAATGATTTACTCAAGAGAAGTGAGACTAATAAAATGACCATTTCAGTGTGTAAACATACACTGTAACCTTCTCAAAACGAACTTTTGCTGCAATATGAATCTTCTCTTTCAATAATTATAAAATATAACTTAACCCTCTCACTGCCAAAGTCGACTTTTGTCGACATTTGGAGGAGCAGTCAATGAACCACTTGTGACCTCATCAATTTGATAGTCAGCAGATTTTGGTGATAAGCATCTGATAGAGCTAGGTTTGACCTTTTCACAGAACTATTCATTTTGCGTATCAGTCGCAACTTGACAGAGCTGATCGAGAAAAAGTCAATCACTTTTTGGTGCAAAATCGGTGCTTAATTAAACAGGCCAAAACACCTGAAATAGATCAAGGTCCTCTTTTCAGGTTTTACCAATGTTTTAATCAAAACTTCAAATTCCAAATTTTGGCTTATGCGCCAAATTTTGGCTTATGCGCATGCGCCAAAGTACAATTTTGTACATTTGTCCATGGAATCTTCATCAAAATCTTGCTGCATTGTGGAGAGGTGCTTTTTAAGCAAAGTTAAGGGAAATTCAGGATCGTAGTTCCAAAAATTCAGTTTAACTGTAATAAAAACCCTGTTTTTGGAGAAATTTGGCCCTAAAAGGGTTAAGGTAATTCCCCCAAACTGGCGGCTTTTCTTTACAGCTGGACCTCGCTGGAGAGGTAAATCATTATTTTCTGGTAAACCTATCTTTTTTCTGTTGGTTTGAATTGAGTATATACATTCAGTAACTTAATTCTTTCTGTAGGATAAATATGGAACAATTCTCTGAGTGTAGAATGTAGAATGAATGTAGAATTTAGCAAGCCATTGTGACTATAATCATTGTGATATTGTTTAACAATTATAATTTATTGGCCAAAGGTGAAGTGATTACTCGATAATAATCACCAAGCCTGAGGTGAATAATTGTTTAGTATAATTTTTAGAGGCGTTTATCAAGAACTGAAAATTAACAATAGAAAACAAAAAAACATCAAACACATTAGTGCTGGCTTAAACCTGTTCAATTCTTTGATTGAAATAAACGGAACAAAACAAACACTACGAGGAAGATAGATTTCCGGTACCTTTGTTTAAATGTTTGTGGCTTAATGTTTGCTCAATCGATGTGACTGAGTTTCTCATGGCCGAGTGCGATCTCCAAAACCACCGTGTTTACAATAAATTCTAATGCCTTGAGAACCATCTCTGGAAACTATTTTTAGTCCAAAATCCTTGGAAGTCAATTTGCAAAATTTCCAATGTTTTAAAAATCCATGACTTGGAGTTGTTTCTTCCAAATGTTTACTTGCCAGGATGTCAGAGTTGGCATGGCTTTGTAACTAAGCCTTCAAATGCCTCTCGCCGAGTTTCTTGACCAATCAGAATTCCCCAGTTTTTATAATCACCTCTGAAATTATACTAAAAGGAATATAACATGTAGGTAAAATAAGGTGCTGTTGCTCCTAAACGTGCAGGGGCACCCCCCCGTTTTTGTTTCAAAATTTAAGTTCCTATAACATAAACAATCAATTTTAGGCAAAATTTGACAAAAATCGCCGCAGGTTCCCTTTCATTGGAGCGACCTTAATTACTAAATTTGTTTCAAATAACAGAATGATAGTCTTTTTGCTGAAACAGACACTGTTATGTTACAATTACCATGATAGTATACAACTGTGTATGTGTAATATTCTCTGCTTTTACTCATCTAGGATGATATTGTTGATGTCAATGAAATTTTCCGAGATATGGCCACTTTGGTTAAGGAACAGGGTGACATGATAGGTACAGTAAGAACTTTGTTTTATTTGTTTCTAGGTACCTTGTAGTATAGGAAAAGTCTGTTACAGCATCATTTACACGACATTATTTTGTTTTGAGGGATCTAGCTACAAAAACACTAGGCCGTATTTTAGCAAGCTCAACTGCCTTTTCTGCGGGTATTGGCAGCTCTAAAAGTATATCCAAGTCTTTGTTTTTGTACAAAATTTCATCTGGATTTTGGTTCTCTTTCAGCCGGTGAAAAAAGCAGGCAACCTTCTCTTAGTGAATCTGATTTGCTTATGTTGTTTATTTGGGTAGCCATGTACTTCATTTTATGTTATTCTTTTTTGTCTTGTAAATTTAATTTAATTTAGGGACAAACAAATAAAGTTGTTGTAGTGACATTCCTGAATGACATGTGGTTTTATATCGGGGGGGGGGGGCACTTCCTATAAATGGGCTAATGGGGATGTGCCGCTGGATGGGGTAGCATTTTCACGACTGGACTGACTATAATGGGGTCGCCTTTTCAAGCACATTTTATAGGGTGACTAGAATGGGGTCACACTTTTCCGGGATTTTGAGAGTAAGAAAAGCAAATGAGAGAAAAATGTACCAGAATGTGTATAGTGTAGTTGTAAAGTAAAGTGTGTTTTCATTCAGTTTATTAAATGTGTCAATTCATTTTAGAATGACTTAGTTAAAAGGATTTATACGGTAGAGGCAAAAGCAGAAAGTGACTAAGTTGGGGTCGTGAAAATTACATTTACCCAAAAGTGACTAAGATGGGGTCTATAATTGGCCATAATATATGACTCTAATGGGATAGGGGTTCTGAGAGACCAGCAGCACATACCCAACAAAGATTGACCCAAGTACCCCCCCCCCCCCCGGGGGAGGGGGGTTATACTAGCCACACAAGAGTGTCATTGCCCAAGTTTGCAAGATGGAAACATGTCTCTGGTATTTCCTAAAAGGGCTACTGATGGGAAAAAAAATACAATCTGAACATTATCACTGATTGACACAAAATTCATCATTCATGGCCATTGTCCAATGACTGACTGTCTCCCATATTTGCACCTTTTTCCTCTTGCCTGCATGATGACACATTTTGTTCTAGCAACCACCTTGCACTCTTGGACTCAGTCTTGAGTGTGTTTATGGGCAAATGACGAGAAAAGCTAATCCTGATTTTATTTTATTTTTTTGCAGACAAAATTGAGGCATATGTAGATGGCCCTGGAGGCAATGTTGATGTCGAGACTGCAATGGATCAGTTAGCTAAGGCTAGTCAATACCAGGTACTGTCTTTTTTTTACGTTTTATAGTATAGGCATGCAATGCATCCTTACTTACATACTACTCACTATACCAACTACGTTATTGTTACCTATTTTCGCGGGAACTTAATTTCGCGAAAATGGAACGGGCATATTTCGCGGAACTTAAATTTCGCGATTTGGCCAGAAAAGTACGATCAAAGGAACTAAATTTCGCGAAAGTTGTCAAAATACTGGTCTGCATTAACAAACAGTAAGTCTCAAAACTGGCACAACTGATTTTAATTTTCCACAGCAATTGTTTCCAATGACACTGAACAAAACCATACAACAAAACGAAACTTAAAAACTTAAAACAGTTTGGCATGTTCCGGTGTTTCAAGGCAGAGCTTCTTTTGACGACTGTACCAAGATAACTATGTACTAGTAAACTAACGGCAACTTTGATTAGTCATGACGCGTTATATAGAAGGGTATTAAAGTTCGCTTCATTATTTTTTGCGAGAACCTTTCTTCGCGGTCTGTAATTTCGCGATTTTTTGAAAATCGCGAAAATCGCGAAAATGAGGTCCCGCGAAAATAAGTAACAATAAGGTAGAATGAAGGGCCCAACAAACGAACTACTTTTACTCCAGTCTGTTATACACTAAGAGACAATGTTGTGTCCTGACGGTCTTTGTCCCAGATCTGAAGTCAGGTTTTTGAAAAGCCACCAGAATCACAGGCACAGTCAATGTGGGAGGCTACAACTGCAATTTTTTTAAAGGATCTGATCAAACGTTATTTTTTTTCTTCTCAGAAAGCAGCAAGGAGGAAGTGTTGCATTCTGGTACTGGTGTTAATTGTTGCTGCCACTGGACTGAGTCTCATCATTTATTTTTCGGTCAGGAAATAAATTTTGAGATATGGCTTTAGAATTCAAGTTATTTTGTCAAGGAAATAGATTTAATATAATTGTAAATTCTATAAACACAGACTGAAGCTGTCAGAATGGATGACCCACTATGTGTTTTCTAAACATAGTTCTCAAACTCTTAACTAATTCATCAAAAGAAAGAAAATCATAACTGTGATGGAGGATATCCGGTCTTAATTAGCAAAGATTTTTATACGATTTGATTTCTCTGTTTACTCCGTAGTTTTAGTTTCAATTGAGTAGTTATACCAAACGCTCAGGACAGTGATTCATCAGCTATCCAAACACCTCAAATTTTGTCACAAATACTCCGCTGCGCGTCGTATTTTCAACTCTCTTCTCGGTGTTTGGATATCCTGATGAAACACTGCCTCTCGTGTTTGATATATCACTTACAGCCCCATGATACGTTTTACATGCCTGCATTTTATAAAAAGAAATAAAAGAAATGTTGCTTGTGTTAAATAATATACCTGAAGCAAACACAAAGATTTTGCTTGGGAGAACTCGAGTGTAAACCAGGGCTCGCCTTTGTTTTGGGTTCACAACACCTTTCGAGTTTGCACTTGCATGTGTTTTTTATTTCTTATAAAATATAAATTGAAAGAAAAATATTTTCTATTTCTTAGATAGACCAAGTTTCAACCTCTTGAATTGCAAGAGAGAAACGTATAGCAGCTAGAATTTTATACAGTTACATATTTACAGTCAGTACATAAATGTTTGGTGTAGCACATAATTATTTATAAGCAAATACTGAAGTAGCCACTCAAAAGCATAATTGTGCGAATTCTTGAATGCGCTGTTTTGTGGCATAAAACTAAACAACACGGAGAATATCGCTAAAGTTGATTTGTAACAGTAGTAATCTGAACTGACACGAACGATTGATATTACCACCATTTGTGACTGATGAAGGGGTTATTCCTGAAACTCTCCGCTGGAATAAAGAACATCAGCATTTTTTGAAAACTTTGCTAATAATGACTACAATAATGCTGCACAGCAACTTTTCATTTATTTTAACATTCTCACTGAGATTGGCCAATGTCAACTAAGTGACCCTCTGTTTGTTTTCCTATACTCTCGTACCCAGAACGATTGTCGCTGGTTAAATGGCGACATAAATAACTACCTTATTCTCACTAAATTTCGCGAGTACTTAATTTCGCGAAAAATCAAGAGCCATATTTCGCGAGTACTTAATTTCGCGATTTTGAGAGGAAGGTACAATTGGAGTGTATTAAATTTCGCGTTTTTTATGTATTCTTCATTATGAAGCTTTGAGCTCGAAACTGTAACAACATAATTAATATGAAAGTCATCGTAAAAACAGCAAACAAAACAATATACACATAACAAAACATAAGGTATTCAACAGTCTTAATCCCTAACAGGTTCATCTATGACTGCAAGAGCGAGATTTTGAGGAACTTGGCGGCAGAGAACAGTCCGAACAGTGTAGCCTGCGTGGCCGGCGTTCAAAGAGGAAGGAGAAGGGGAATGCCGGCCACGCAGGCTAGAACAGTGCGACTGATAGAGTGGGAGATAACTAATGGATAAAATTTCTAAACATGAAGCTCAGACATGTTAGATTAACTAATAAGACACATCAAGTTTCATTATTTTTTTTATATTATCAGTAGGATATTAAATTTCGCGATTTTAAAGTTCGCGTGTCCTATATTTCGCGAGTATTAAATTTTTTCAAAATCGTGAAAATCGCGAAATTTAATACTCGCGAAATAAAGTGAGAATAAGGTATTTGGAGACACAATCAGACAAAAACCCCTGCAATAATTCCTGCTACAACTCGGAGCCCCTCTCAGGAGTCTTTGGGAACAAGGAAACATGGCCATAAAAAAAAAATTGGGAACAAATGAACAAAACAAAAATAAAGCTTAAGCTGGGCACACCGTAACAAAACCTGTGTTTCTGATATTTTAGGGATAGGGGATCACAAAAATCGACAAAATCAGGGAACAAGGAAAATGTTTTAAAGGAACACGAACACCACCCCTCCCCATAAGGTATTCATTCGTGTGGATAGCCCCAACAGGTGACTCGTCGCGCAGTGCATTCCCTCGGGAGGAATTTTGTTTTGCTTTATCTTTTTTTTCAAAAAAGGTGTTGGCCCTCCCTTGCGATTTATTACAAATAAAACTCCTGACCCCCCCCCCCCCACCTTAAGGTGACTGACAAACCTGAAGTGCAACCCTCCCTTCTATAACCGCAATTTTATGAAGCAGTATCACGATGCTCCGAACAATAAGAAACACTGTTCCAGGTCATAGCTATGTTGCTAAACTAGCTGCCTTCGAAGAGGAGCAGTGCGAGAAAGGGGAATTGTATATGGAGTACAGAAAAATATCTTGCCAAGAGAAAAACGGCGAGCTATGCGAACTGACTGTCGCCACTGTCGAGTTGTGAGTCCTTCTCCAGCGACGCAAACTCCACGACTCTATTCCGATTACAACAAACTTCCCGAATTTCACTACCTACCAAGTACGAAAACAACTAACTAAGGAAAAGAAAAAGGTTTAATTAGAGGCAAAGTGGAAATCAAAATGTTTAACCAGAGTGGCTTTCTTACAATATACATCACTTACGAGTCCATTTCCAAACGGCTCCCCCCACTTTCCTTTCCTTCATATGCTCCTATGATTCCACCTAAACGCTCATGGAGTTGTACAAGCATAGGGCTGATAACCGGCATTTTACCTTAACGTGGCGTAGGGCCTCCACAGACCCTGTGCGTGGTCTTCAGATGCGAAAATAACGGGTAGTTATCAGGAGTTGTACATTAAAACCTTTGTTATATTTTACCGTAATTATATCAGAATATCGGTCCTAAAATAAATACTTGTCCTTTTTTGGCGCAGCGGCCCAAAAATTCGTGTAGCTTGTAACCCATCAGTTTGTACCGTTCAACAATACGTACATCTACAACAGAATTCCCCGGGGGGGGGGGGGTGGTACTCCCGTAAATTTCGGATAGGGGTATGTCGCGAAGGTTCTTAAACCCTGACCCTATTCCCTATTTAAGGATAACGAAAGCAAAAATTGATACCTTTTTAAGGCCCAAAACCGAAAAATGACACCCTATTCAAGGGGAGGAGAAGCGTTCCGTGACGACCCAAATAACGGCTAACCGTTCACAGCAAAACACAAATCTTTATAAAATTGCTTTACTAATACTTGAACAGAAAGCTCAATTTTAAAATACCTTTTTTTTTTCGTTTAGCTGTGCGTTTAGTTTAGCTGATAGAAATTAGGTACCCTATCTAAGGATCACACCGGGAACACAATGCCAAAAGAAACAGAAGTGTTACCCTATTTAAGGACCGAGAACCTCAAAAACAATACCCAATCCAGTGGCACATACCAATATAGCCCACATATGGGAGTACCCGCCGGGTGAAATCACTGGCTCTTCTACAACTTTACAACTCTAAATTCATGACATGACGGACAAATTTCTCCTTAGTTTGAATTCTGGAACTGCATGAATGAAAAAATACAAACAGTCGTCGATACTCCAGCGTCTTCGAGTAATATATACGCTGAAATGAAGTCTTGCAAAGCGAAAACTTACTCGAATTTGGCTGTTTGCAGTTTAGCAAACAAGGAAGTTTGTTGTGGGCGAATTTTTACCCAACGGACTCAAGCATTTCGTTTTGGATTTTTGTAAATAGTTAGCAGATAGGCAAATTCCTGTAATAAAATGTTTTATTCACATTTCCAAAGTGGCTGTAATTACTTAAGGCGCTTTTCATTTGTTTGAACTAGCCGGCCTGTTTTGAAATCGAAATGGGCCTTTTCCACGAGATTCCCCCACAATTCCACCATAACAGTGTATAATATTTATGTATTGACTGATTTGACAAATCTGACTAATAACGGAATTCTAAATTCTGTTCTCGAATATACCGGTCTGGCCGGCCAGTTCTGACAAATGAAAACCGCCCTTATTAGTCTGACGAAAGTTTTCCGTGTAAAAAGACTCGGAACATAACATTATGTTCGCTTGAAGTTGCACGTGCAATCCACACAGAATCGGGAATTGGGAATTGGGTTGGCATACGAGTAAGAATAAAACCCTTCGAAAGGCAGTAAAGAGTAACCACGTCGCCGGATAAAACAAAATCACTTTGATCAAATCGTACCAAACTTAGTTCTCCATTTCCTATCATTTTGCTTAAGAAGTCTGGGAGCTCAGACGGACAACAGGCAGGATACATAAAATAACAAAACCTAAGCTCATGATCATTTTATTAATCTTCATACATTACAGCTACGTGATTACGAGCGACAAAACTTACACGGATCCATGAACGCTCGTTTTGTTCTTTAATCATTGATATTAAACTTCTCATGTCAAAGCTGTTTTTAAAAATCCCAATTCCTGTAGTTCAGGTCACGTCAGTGGCTTCATGTGACCTGAAAATGTTGCAGTCTTATATGCAACAAAAATGGCCAAACAGCTTGTCCAAGGGGGGTTAATGATGAATTAGTAAGAAGTCTTCCTTAGCACTGCTAAGGAAGACTGCGTGATAGTCAAGGCATCTCGTTCAACCTCCACAGCCACCACAACCACCACAACCACCACATCCACCGCCATCTCCGTAACCTGCGGAGCTCACTCTTCCCGCTTCTCTTCTCGCTTTTCTTCTCTCCTTTTTTTCCTCCTTCTCCTTTCGCCTCCTGTTTTTTTCTTTTAGTCTTCTCTTCTCATTTCTCTCTCTTTCTCTCAGCTTCACTGCTTCTTGTATGCGATTTCTTATTTTCATTTCCTCTTTCCTCTTCACTTCTTCTTGTGTTATCGGGTGTTGTCTTCTCCTTACTTCCTCTTCCGTTTCAAAGCCAAATTCTTTGTCAAGATCATAGCTTGCGTATTTCAAATTTGGACCATCATGAAAACCCAGGGCAGTTTTGCACATCAGTGCAGTGTTTGTAGGTACCATGGTGCTGTAGTACCCTGCAGCTAAAATTATTGGTGAGAGTCGATCAGCTTGTCTGTGTATATGATAACAAGGCCACGGCGTTCTTGAATCTTCTGGAGAGTACGGCTTACACAGTAGGTACAGAATTGACACTGAAACAGCAAGGGCGAGAATCTCTGGAATGTCTTGGCAAAACGGAGATATGGTAATAATGCCTTCCTTTAAATCAACTGTGATGAATTCGAAACTGTCGGAGTTTATATCTATCTGATACAAGCCTCCTTTGAATTTGCGTACTGTACACCAACCTTGCTTTCCTTGAAGTCTAAAGAACTTTATCTCCACAAAGCAGCTTGGTTCATCTCCACTAGTGGTGTCCATCTCTCTCCATTTACCAATGCACACACCATAATCTTTTTCACCTCTCACTAGCATAACTCTCTCGCCTTTGCACACATCGTCAAGAAAAATGCACGCGTTCTTGCGTTCAATGGTACAGATGTGTGGAAGGGCAGTTGGACTCAGGACGTGGGCTGATGCTACAGCTTCGCCATCAAGATCTACGATTTCCACTGCAGATAACGGATTGCTTCCTTGATCAGAATGGACTACACGACACTGAAATAATTCGTTTCCAAGTCTTGTATCCAGAATACGATGAGTGGACGTCTCGCACAACAAGAGTGGCCTTGTCATGTCTTCTGGTGACAGCATCAACTTGGGACAGCTGAGGACCCTGACGGGATGATCAAATTGTGTAAAGGAAGTGCAGGGTTCGAGAGCGATGCTATGTTCCCGGAACCTTGCAAAATCTACGTAAAGGTTAAGTCTTACTCTACGGCTCTCTTGGCTTACGCCAACGTCTAAAGTAGTATAACGGTTAATGTTGGTCCATGGTCTTGCTCCATTCACTTCAAGTAAGCGACTCATAATCTTCAGATTGATAATCGCTGACATGTTTTTAATTTTCAGATTTTCGATCCCTGTCCCTTCATAAAGGGCTAACTCCAACATGCTTTCTTCGTCCACGATAAATGGAATGGAATATATTGGACATGCCGATCTCTTCGTGAAGTCTTGCGAAAACACTAACGTTTTGTTAAGATCCGCCAGTTGGATCGAAATCGGTTTGTATTCTTCGTCAAAATTTAATCCTTCTGCCCTCATTATGTGAATCTGATATTCTGTACTCGCCGCAAAGGGAGCACGAACCGACTGCTCGTGTTTGGCTGTTTTGGGATCTGGGGGATCTCCTCTGTACATAGCTCCTGCTTTGTCAAAACTACAATCTGCCTCTTTCCAAATTTCCCTGGTTTTTATTGCAGAATCATACAACTTCGACCCTGCTGTCCGATCTGTTACAGAGTCGTCATGTTTAAGGATTCTTCCAAGTAACTTGGTTGTAGTTTGCTTGTACTTTGTTGGATGCAGTTGATGGGCGTGCCAGATGAGATCAAAGTCATAGCATGGAACCAAGAATACATCTGGATTGTTCTTCTTTAGACGCAGATGGCTCATGTATCGATCAACAGCATCTTTGAGGAACCTGCTGTCGTGGTAATGAGGTAGAGACACCTGGTAATAGAATTTGAATTGACGTTGACAAGCTTCTTCAAGGTTGTACTTGATCCTTGAGCTGTAAGTCTGCACCAGACACGGGTCTTCGTCAACGTTGATCTCAAACGGTTCGTAGGGGTATGTTTCTTCCCACACAGATTTTGCTCGCTGGAGGCCGACTTGTCTCTTTTGAGGTGTCAGTAGGCAGTGGTCCACCAGCATAGATACGATGTTGTTACAATCCTGCTCGTAATGTTGTGGTGCTAGCATGTGCACGTGCCAGACCCAAGCGATGTCCAGAGAGGCAGCTAAGTCAGTCTTCTTGTGCATGCTTTGGTAATGAGATATTAAAGGCAGCCAAAGATGCTCATATCTTCTAATAGCATTTTTAAGGACAGGGCCGGAGAACAGACTAGGATGTTCATCGACCAGTGCAAGAAAGTCGAGCTGGTTCTTGGCTGCTTGGACGAGATCCAACCTACCAACAAGTTCTCTTCGAGATGTCTTTTGTCCCATTCGCCTGATCTAAACTGACAACTGTGGAACAAATTTAAAGCAACGTTTAACGTTACCCTCGGATGAATTCATACCCCTACCGAATACAAGGGGTGAGGGTGGGGGGAAACCACCTTTAGGTTTTCGTTCTTATAAGACACATTAAAAGTATCGTGTATTAAGTAGATGGACCTGAGCTTGCCCTACAAGACGATACAGTTAACTGTTGGTTATAACAAACGTCATTGCGCGTCAATACATCCGCCATCTTAGATCCGCAATTTCACTCTCTACTCAGGAAGTGAGAAAGTAACGAAACAGCAAGCGCTGCAACAGTAACCCAAAATGACAATGGAATGTAATACAGTCAACTCTCTCTAAGACGGACACCGTCGGAACCGGCCCCAACTGTCCGTCTTAGAGAGGTGTCCGCCGTATAGAGAGTCGAGGTAACCTGACACCAGAAATTTTGAGATGATAAAGCTTAACGGCTATGCACAACGGATATACGTCTGTTTTAAGTCGCTTACTTTAGCAAAACCTAAAAAGTGGGACAAAACTAATATCAGAATTCGACTCATTTGCTCATTACAAACGGTAATACTATAATTATAAAACTACCTCTTTGCTGCCCATGCGCAGAGAAGTAATGCGTTATAGTGGATTGTTTTTGGTAAGTTTGGTATTCTAAAGGCGTTGACTTACTATCATATATGTCGATACCATGTTTTGAAGTATTATTCACTAAAAAATAACTTTATGTGCGTGTCCGTTAGCGGTTTCGAAGTGTCCGTTGTCCGTCTTAGAGAGGTGTCCGTTGTACAAAGAGTTTTGTTACAGTAAAATGACTAAAAAACGGCAGGGACCATAACCAGGTGTCCGTCTTATGGAGGTGTCCGTCTTATAGAGGTGTCCGTTAAGAGAGAGTTGACTGTAATACACTCATTCTACAATTTTATTAAAGAAAACTGGAAAAAAAGGGATGGAAACTGAATTTGGCTAAACTGGCATGCCACTAAAATGAGATTGAGGAATGAACAGAAACGGAAAGTGTTAGCATCGCTGAATAAATCTGTGAGAACTATCAACCCCCCCCCCCCTCCTCCCCAAACTCCTCCAGCTCCTTGTAGTCTTCTTGTTTGCATAGGTAATCACATGATTTCCAGTGCGAGTTGTAGTGTGAACAATTTTCGAGTGCTGATTATCCCAAATTGCACTAGAAATATCATGTGAATACTTGTTAATAATAGTCTGTTCACAGCCGGCTATTTTTTCGTGTTTTTTCGATCGATGAGCGCGCGGTGAGAACGGCCAGAGAACTGGACGCCAACCCCGTCCCCCCGCGCGCTCGCTTCGTTTGCTTTTTTGCGTTGAAAACTCTAGAGGCTGTGGACAGTCTAGTTAATAATTTTTGTATGTACATTATTTTAGTAGAAACTCCTAAAAGTTTAAGTTCAAAACTTACAACTTTATGCACTTGTAAGCCAAAAGTCGAGAATAATTGTCTTTTTAAGAGCAACGCGCGCGCGATTGTGTTCTATCAGCGTAGAAAACAATGGGAGAACCAATCAGATTCGCGGATTTCCCATAAAACACGGATGCGTTTCTACTAAAATCCGATTGAATCAACCGAACTATACAGGAATCAAGAATCCATGACTCCCCGAATCACTTACCTAATAACATGAGGCAAGATTAATCATCTTGATACCTCATGGAGTGTGCTTTCAATCTAATGATCATTTTTGGTGTATCTACCGGGTATTTTAATAAAAGGGGGTTTTGCTTGATTGAGCAGGCATGAAAACTACGTTCAGGAATGCGGACGTTCGACTTTACGATGACGCAGCGAAAATTATCACGCTGATCGCATGCACGAGTTGGTTTCCGTTCGTTTAATTTGCAAAATGCACAAAAATCACACTACAAAATCCCAGAAATCAAAATGGAGCTTGATGAAAAGATGATTGGTTTGAATTTTTCTAAGGTTGCCTTACTGTTGCCTTTACTCAATAACATAGCTTAACCTTAAACTCATGAAAGTAAGAACGGTCAAGCAACAAAGCATTCATAATTTTGCGCAAACGTTTTATCGTTGAACGGCAAACTATTTTTATTGAAGCCACCTCTTATATTGAGCATCAAATAAGTTTTAAGTACGACAACCTGATACAAATGGGAATTTAAGCGGGTTAATGATACTGCCTTGACTAATGGGTATTTCAATTTTCTAATCCAGGAATACTGAATACTCGTCACAGAAAAATAAATATAAACGCCGACGAAAACATAGAGATCGAATACTTATACCCTGTTCACAGCCTCTCTTTTTTAACGCAAAAATAGGCGCGGGGAGAACGGCGAGCGAAGGGTGCCCCTCACTCTTCTCGTTTTTCGCTGTCGTCCAGTTTTCTCACAATTCTCTCCCCGCGTTTAATATAATGCTAACCAGCTAACAAGAAAAGATACGAAAGAAAAATACGAAGAAAAATACGAAATAATATAGGAGGTCGAATAGTCTGAATACTTCTGAATTTATTTGCCGATTCATTATTAACTTAAACTTATTGCTATTTTCCATTTTGAATTCAGGATTTTTTTTTAGTTTTGTTTTAGTTTCCTTTTAGAATAATATAAGCTAACTTTTCTTACATCAATGATCACTGACTTCCGTCATGTTTAAGAGCCTTACTATGCTATCTGCGGATAGCGCGGGAAGGTTTATAACTTAGCTCGTCGATTATAATGTAGTTGAAGTACCTTATTACATGAAATTTTCGCGACACTTTAATTTCGCGATTTTGAGGTGCGCATATTTCGCGACATTTAAATTTCGCGATTATGCAAAAATATGTATTTTGAATCACTTTAATTTCGCGTTTTTAAGTAAGACACAATTCACATTCCCTTGGCATTAAGGTCGGGACACATCACTAGGCGATAAGTCGCTGCAGAATGCCGCGGCGACAAGTTGCTGCAACTGCCTCGTCCCCAGGCGCCGGTCGGCCGGACGGCAAAGGCGGTAAGGCGGGAAAACAGGGAGCGCGGGGGTTGATGGTTAGGGAGCGAGCCGCGTCCGTTTTCCCTTCCGCATCAGGCCCACAACGCCAAGCAAACCGTGTACGTCAGTCCCGCAACACCAAGCGAACACCGTGCACTACCAAGGAGGAGGACGCCTGGGGACGAGGCAGTTGCTGCAACATGTTGCCTCGTGTGACATTGTGACAACCTTTGTCGCTGCGACAAATGCTGCGACAAATTCAAACTTCGTACGATTGATCACAGCGACAAAATCAGCAAAATGAGCGAAAGCAGCGTTGTCGCAGCGTGCGCACACTTCTGCGACCAGTAATATACTTTTGCCATGTTGAATTGGAAAACAAGTTCGCATTCCCACTACTCCAAAATAAATTTGCTGCGTGTCAAGAGCCTTGTCGCAGCGGCTTGTTTCGCCAAGTTTGTCCCGACCTTAATTATCACGTGCAGCCAGTAATGGATCGAAATAAATGTCGATATATCTAACGCAAAACAAATCGTTTACATGTATAACAACTGCTTACTTACCGAGTACTGACACGGTAAAAAACCAAGAAAGTTTTTTGATATGGCTTGCGACTGAAATGTGATCGAGGAAAGAATCGCCTGACGCACAATGCAAAGAGCGAGACCAAAGTGAAATTACCAACTCTTAGCAGGCCAATATATTATTTACAATACAAAGCAGCAATTTTTCCTGTTATTGGTGAAAGTTTGTTTATAGCTGGAGGCTAAGCGTAAAACGTGCCGTTTAGATCGTTTTCAAACAAAAGGTAGACAAAAATGACAATAAGACTTCCTGCTTTAGGTATATGTCATGTCATTGTGGTTTAAGAAAGCGGAACCTTTTTAAGCGTGACGCATTGCACGCATTTTAGGCATCCTACTGATGAACGGTTACGGCGATATTTTCAGGAGCGCCATTACGTTCATGGTCTGTCCCCTAGCTTAGAAATGTCATGGGTAATTGACAGCTGTCAAAACAAGGTATCCGCTGACCAGTATCACATGTCCATATCGCGGGCTCACATGTAGAGCTCATCGAGGTCGAATGTTTTTTGAAGTTTACCGCTGATCAAGTAATGGTTAAATTGGATCGCGGGCTCAGGTGCTATATTTTTCCTGTAATTGTTCAGTAAATTAGGATTTGCGAAAAGGGCGAAGTAAATAATAGGGGGAGCTCCGCTTTTAGGCTTGGCTAAATCTATTTTTAAAATATTGTATGCATACGACTGGGCCGACTGCAATTAACGAACGGTGCTTTTAGTTTTTTGCTCACCCTGATGAAAGCAGTATTGCCGAAACGTCAGTAAAATTGTACCGAAACTTCTAGCGTCAATTACAATTTTAATTATGTTATGTCACCACCTACAGGACGCTACGCAGTTGTTGCTTTAGGAATAAACGTTACCTGACCAGAAATTAAGTTTAACTTTGAGAAATCACCGAGTAAAACACAAAGCAAAATACTCCCGGGCAGTTAGAAAGGACTAACTACAAAGTATAAACGAAAGAGACAAATTATTTGTAGGTTCTATTAGATTTAACAAACAGAAATCTTCAATTCTTTCGATTTCAAATCAGTTTGTGACCTTGTATCATTTATCGGATGCTACGCCACAAGATAACGCAACCTTTGTCGAACAAACATTCAACGAAGAAGTTGTAAGCTTCTTTTATTTATGTTAATTTTTCTGACAAATTTCCTGAAAATTATTTAAGAGAAACGTCATCGCTTCTGCATGCATTGCGTGCCGTTTATCTCAATTAAAGCTGGTACACGAACAGGGTACAAAATCGTAGAGGACTAAAGAAAATGGCTTTCCACGTTTTATTTGCCTTTGTTAAAGACCAAAAAGTCAATCAGTTCAAAGCACGATTCACGAAATGCGAAATAAAAGTGAATTTCGCTTTCATTTTTGTAAGGTTTTCAATTTACATTTTCCGTCATTCTACTTCCCCTCGCTTCAGATACAAGCCGTTCTCTACCTCTAATTTTTCCATACCAACTTACTAAGGAAAAGAAAAAAGTTTACAGGTAGAGTGCGAATCAAAACGTTTAACCAGAGTGGCTTTCTTATTCTTACAATATACATCACTCATTGGTCAATTTCCGCAAACCTGATGCTTTGAGCCTCAAGCTCAAATAAAACAGATATTTCAAGAGGGTAGACGTAACTTCAGCAGTTTTTTCCGATCCCCCACCCCCACACCCAGGGGGGTGGGCGCACGATCATTTTACACTCTACCCAGTTTTCGCTCGTCTTTCAGAAAACAAGATGGCGGACCCTCGAACTCAACGATCTACTCAACAACGACTTCACGGGAAAATAGGGGACTGTGAACAGTCTGGCGAGGTTTAAAAACATGGCGGACAATGAAGGTGACGAGAATTCAGTAGTGCTACCAAGTGCAACACTTCTCTTCGACAGCGAAACGCCCAGGAGTGAATATACCTGCGACGAGAATAGTCCTCTTAGTCGACAGTGACAGTGTAGTTCCGGGGATGACCCGGAGAAAATCCTGGAGAAGTTAGCATGATGAGAAATCACTCAAAAGTTGCTTCTGTGTTGTTTTCTCCCTCTCGAACAACGCGTGGTGGCGAAGGAAAAATTAAACCAAAGTCTTTCTCGACGAGCTTGTACGCATCGCCTTCGAGGAAAACGCGGAAGATGACGTCACTTGACCACTTCAAAAACCGCTCACACAAATAGCAAGTGAGTCATTTTCCAAAACGATAGATTACAGCGATGCAAATTTTCGTTTTATACTAAAATTGAGTGATTTTGCAAGGTTTAAGGTGAGAATCTTACAATCCTTAAAGCGATCACATTAGTTAAGTTTTCTTTTTTTATAGGGCTTAACATAAGCTTAACTTAATTATGATATCAATGGTGTCGTGATTTTTGCAGGGTTTTTTTTATACCGAATATTGTTGTGATAAAATGGCACAGTTTGACGTACTTTTCATTAAGCGGAATTGATTCAAACTTCATGATCTTTTTATTTAAAAACATTTAAACTTGCAAGACGCTAAATTTATTTATAACATCGCAAATTTAGTAAACCTTTAAGTTTTCAAATTGAGATCAAAGATCGAGGTAGTAAAGGGGGACAGGGGGGCAGGATCCCAAGAGAAAAGGGATGGGAAGCAGGAGAAGGGAGGGCAGGAAGCGGGATCCCTAAGGTGGCAGGAACCAGCAGAAAACAAGTGGAATCTCGCAACATTTCTTTATATTTCTCAATAGATATGGGACAAGGAAGAGAGAACAGCTATGGAAAGGGGTGGGAGGCGGGAGTAAAAATTACGGGAAGTGGGAGTAAAAGACATGGGAGGCAGGAGGTTCAAAACCCTCTTGGGACCCCCCCCCCCCCCACGAGGTGCAGTGTACACTTTGGGAACCCTGGTGGGAATCAAACCCATGACATCCCAAACAGTGCCCAGTGTTATCTCATTTCTTTTCCAAGCTTTCTTTCATCATCATCATCATTGTTTCATCATTATCATCATCATTATCGTTATTGATAATGGAATGACGTGTTTTTATGAGAGAAGAACTCAGAAAAAATTCTGAGTTCACAGATGGGATTTGAACCCACAGAATTCTGTACACTAGTCAAACCCTCTAACTACAGAGCTACTGAGAACCTAGTGGTGAGCAGTGGTCATTCGTGGGCTAGGTGACACAACAACTGCATCGCCCAAACAAAGTATGCCATTGAACTCGCACATTTAACTGCATCACACAGTCATATAATTCTCTCAGAGTAAATAAATGATAAAAAAATGGAATGACGTGCATTTCTGAGAGAAGAACTCAGAAAAAATTCTTCACAGATGGAATTTGAACCCATGACCTTCTGTACACTAGGCGGATGCTCTAACCACTGAGCTATTGAGAACTCTAGTGGAGAGTAGTTTTCATTTGTGGGCTAGGTGGCACAATTTACTGCATCGCGCAATCACATTATGTCATCATATTATTATTATGATTATTATGAGCAAGAGAGACTTTCAAAGATGAAAACAGATTTATCAAAAACTATTTTAAGCCAGTATAGAAAGCAGTACATGTAACAATTTACAATTCAGCATTGCTTCAAAGGTGTCATAATGTACATGTATCTTGTCTAAGTAGACTGGTTTCCATGTACATGTCCACATTTTATTGTCAGTAAATAAATCCCATTTTAGCTTTGTTATATTTTCAGTGGGAAATAATTAACTCTGGCAAGCCATCTACAGGAAACAGCTAAACAATTTTTTTATTGCTCTTTATTTTGTAGACTTTAGACGTAGAACATACACCATGTCCTTTGGTGAATACTCTGCAAACTCCAGCACTGGTAATCTATTAAATTATGTTGCTTTGTAGTTTGAACTCTAGTTTTACATATAACAACAGAATAGTATTTACAGTGCGTATGCGGGAAGGGAAAGTAACCAATGAAGGAAGGAGTGACCGTCAGACAATGACGCAAGAACGAAGTTGACTCAAGGGGACCCCAGGCCGTTTTGATCCGGCAAGAGCGAAGAAGAGACAACAAGTCACCCCTGCCCACTCCACACCCCCCCTGCCCCCCCGCCGGCCTGCAAACGCCGGGAGCCACCCCACAGCAGCGGGGGCGCGCCCCCGCGAGCCACAGAGAGAGCGCGGAGCAGGGAGGTCTGCAGTTTTGACTTGCAGGTCGCCCAGCGATCCCTGCCGAGATTCGCACTGTAATATGTCAGTTTTTGCCAGTTTTTCTATGAATATACAAAGTTGTTTTACTTATTCATAGGCTCAATTTCCAGCTGTTTTCCCAAAGCAGCTGGAAATCAAGCTTAATTAACTTATTCATTATATCCTTTATTTACAATTGGTTTAACCATTAAAAATTTGTGTTTCCTCTTTATTCTTCCTCTGCTAATAAAAGATTTTTACAGTAAAACAACTTTTCTGAAACAGTTCTAAAGAATTCTGTATAAAGCTATCTCATCAGTATCAATTTTGGAATTTTTGGGGGTTAGGGTAAATTTCAAATGGGAAGAGTATAGAACGTGGCAAAAGATATTTTAATAGCTGTTTTCTCAGCATATTATGATTTCTTTAAAATTAAATTTATTTATTTAACACTACAAATGGCTGCTTATAAGTAACTGGTTCTTGGAGTTTGTATGATTTTTGTCAGTCAAGATTTATTTTTATTAATATTTATCAATTTGTATTTTGTTTTGTAGCATTAAAAGGTGGTGCCTCAGAGTATAGAAGGCTTTGTGGCTGTGTTAGTAATAATATTCAAGCCATCAACAAAAATGGTATGATAGTGGTTATTAAAATACACTCTTTGTTTTCATCAAGTTTATTTTTATATAATATATGCGCCTCGTTCGCTATCTACCATCTCATATCCAATGCGCGCTTGTGGAGTTAATATTGTTTTATTAAAAAACGCCCAAAGAATTGCAATATTTGAGCTCCCCAGCTTTTTTAGTTCACGCTTTTCGGCTACCATATTTTTGGTCAATGGTATATGAGCTCGTATACCATTGCCTGTTAACCAATCAAAACGCAGGAATTGCAAAATACCATTGAGCACTAGTTTTTAATAATACCGTATAGAGTGTGCACTTACATGGAAAGTGGTAATTATGTTGATTAAAAAATTATCTTAAGTTTACCATTGAGCACTAGTTTTTAATAATAGCGTATAGAGTGTGCACTTACATGGAAAGTGGTAATTATGTTGAGTTAACCTGAGATAAACATTTTGGACCTTTGTAGTTGTAAACATTATTTTGTGTTGATTACAGTAGACATACCTTGGCTTTCTGCCTTAATTTTTATTATTTATGACAAGCCAGCTTTTTTCAGTTTTTTTTTTTTAAGCATGCTACTCAAGCTTGTCCCCAGTGAATCTAATATGGTGAGCTAAAAGACTTGACCCTAAGACTAAAAAGAAAGCATTGTTGGAGAAGACTGACAAATTGGCTATTTACATAGCATAGCTAATTATAATGGTTGAACACGGATCTTTCAGGAACTCAACAAATCTATAGCTTCCCAGAAACTCCAGACACAAGAAAACACTTTCAGTCTAACAAAGTATAGCATGTGTCACTTTCTGCTATGACAAAAAAATTGTTTGCTGCTTGTTTGAATCAACAGTGGCCACAATTCAAAAGCTTGTGGATAAACTGGGCACCTCAGAGGATAAATCACAGCTACAGAGCAAACTGTAAGTTGTGACAGCACTTTAAATCAGTTTCCCTCTGAATTGACATCTTGACCTATCAAATATTCTGTGGTATAACAGCTCTCTTAAGCTTGTAATTCTATTAGCCCTCTTGTGTAGTGCTCAGTTGCTACATTGTTCTGCTGTTTGTTCTATTGTTCTCTTGAGGGCTGTTAAGCCATTTATATGAGACCCTGCGAGAGCTGCTAGCTGACTCCAAGTATTGTCAGTGCTTATGAACGCTACAATGTTTTTATTTTAGACAACAGACAGAACAGGCTACACAAAGGCTTGCCAAGGAAACTCACTCCTTCTTGAAGCAGCTGCCTCATCTCTTTGGAGATTTACCATCAGATAGAGTATGAAATGCATTTATTTTTTATAAAAAATAAATATTTTTTTGAAGAAGATGTAAAACTACTGGTCATCATAATTTATTTACTTGAAAATGGACTTTGAGCTCTTAGAGGATGGCATTTTCTTGGCACCAACCCTGATAAAAAACCCATTACTTTTTTAAAGAATTATATACCAGTATTAAAAAAAAATGGAAAGAACCATCCAAACTCATTAAATTAATTATCACTCTTTTTTATTAATAGCATCAAAGAAAAATACAAGTGAAAAAGCTAGAAGAAAACTTTACTACAGCATTGAACAGCTTTCAGAAAGTTCAGCAGGTGAGTCAGAGTCTTGATAAAAATCCACTGTAGATTATAATGACTGTTGAGTTATCTGCATGATTGACAGAGCATTGTTACAATGTATTTCCAGCTCCGAAAAATTATTAGTTTTTTTACCTGCTTAAAACAGGTTGCAGCTGAGAAAGAGAAAGAATATGTCTCACGGGCCAGATCGATGTCTGCAGGAATGCCAACTCCAAATGTAAGTGGACAGTGGCATAGCAAGGCATAACCAATAAAAGTATTTTGTGAGTTTCTTGGGTAAATGTAATAGACATAAAAAGCTTTGGACCTTGATGGCTGAAGAGGCTAGTGCTGTAAAACTCCAATTTTCATGGCAATTTGCAAATTATGTTAATAGAGTTTATTTTAATCAATATTTACTACTGTGTCCTCTTGGATGGGAGATGCTAATCCTTCACAGGCTACCCCGGGGCTGCAAATAACAGTCGGTCATTGGACATTGGCCAACCAAAATTGGCTAATGTCCGACGAGATCTGAATTGTGGTCGGACGTAATGTCCGGACAATTTTTTAATCATAAATCATTTTACAGCAACAATAAATAAAAGTCTGTCCGACCACAATTTTGTTTGTCCGACCAAGATGGTGTCTTAGTAGTAGGACATAATGTCCTTTCAAGTGAAAAAAATTATTTGCAACCCTGCTTCCCCCAGCATTTAAGTGAGCTTTATTGTCCCTAATCATACATACATACATACATACTTTATTGACTTTCCCCTTAGAGGTTTTTAAAAGAAAATAAAATAAATAAAATAATATTAAAATTTTAAAAAAATATTTTATTAAATTTATTTAATGTTAAAAAATTTTTTTATAAAAATTTTTTAAAAAAAATTGCCAGTAGCCAGAGATAGTTGCTTTCAGGATTGAAGAACTACCTCCGGCCATTTATTGTGTCCATCTAGATAACTATTATTATAGGAAATTAACGATACATTTATTAACGCTATTTCTATTTTTTTTTTTTTTTGTTTTTTTTTTTTTATTTTTTTATTTTTTTCTATTTTTTTTTTTTTTTTTTTTTTCTGTTTTATTCCTCTTTTATTAATCCAGAATGTACAATTTACAGCATTTTTCCTTTTTTGTTAGTTAATTAACCTGTGAATGGCAGTGTCAGTAATAATTGAATCAATATAATTGTATGCTAATGTTTTGCAGGGAGTGGGTGGATATAGTGATGAGCATAGTTTGGCAGCTCACGACAGGTATTTAGTATGTTTCAGTTTATGTTATAGCATAATATTAATTTTACTCAATCTTTTTATTGCTAGATCTATATGTTTCATTATGACCATTACATTCTTAAGTAAATATTTAGTTTTATTTAATTAATGATTTTTTTTATTCACTGAATATTTGCAGTAATACCTTATTGTTACTAATTTTCGCGGGACTTAATTTTCGCGGTTTTCAAAAAATCGCGAAATTAAAGACCCGCAAAAATTTATTTCAAATGTTTTCTATTGTATTTTTTATTTTAATTACGTTTTTTGGCCAAATCGCGAAAATTAAGTCCCGCAAAATATGCCCGTTCCATTTTCGCAAAATTAAGTTCCAGCGAAAAATAGTAACAATAAGGTATTCTAGTCTGCATCAATATTTAGCCATGAGGCTAAATAAACTACCGGTAGCCTTCAATCAGTTACCACAATGAGCTAGGGAGACAGTGTTTCTTATTTTGTATACCTGAGCTATTAAACAGACAACTGACATGTTCATTGAGCCAATCAATCAATCAATCAATCAATCAATCAATCAATCAATCAATCAATCAATCAATCAATCAATCAATCAATCAATCAATCAATCAATCAATGTTTATTGATAATAAATTGATTGATCGATTAGTTAAATTTCTTTCTAGAACTGGTAATGGAATACAAGTACAAGCAGAAGAAGAAGTCTCACTAGAATTGATTGAAGAGAGGGAAAGGGCCATTAGGCAACTTGAGGTATAACAAAAAGGATATTTATTTTGCAAAAATAAATGGTTTTATGTAGCTTGTTACGTAAGTCTTCACCAGCTTCCGGTGAAATTCCCTCTAACTATCACTTCCAGTTACATTTTCGCGGGCTCTTAGGTTATGAAGGCACGTTTACTTCGCCCTTTCGATCATGGCTGTCAATGAGTGAAGAAAATTTAGAATTAATGAGTAACAACATAAATATAATAAGTAATATAACTAATAAATTATTAATAAATTGCTTCCAAGTACAGAATGATTGTCTTTTTCCGAGTACAATGTAGACTTTTATTATTACCATGATAGTATTTATACATCTGTGCATGTAATGTATTCTTCTTTTACTCGTCTAGGCTGATATTGTTGATGTCAATGAGATTTTCCGAGATCTTGCCACTATGGTTAATGAACAGGGTGACATGTTAGGTACAGTATAAACTTTTGATTCATCGGTGTTTCTAGGTAGCTTGTAGTATAGGGAAACTTTGGTTAACTACAGCACCTTGCAAACAAACACCACCACCATTTTGCACTACTGACAGCTCTTACATGACATCATTTTGTTTTGACTAAAATAACCAGGAATGTAGCTAGGAAAACACTAAGCTGGCTCATTAGCAAGCCCAGATGGTTTTCTGGTCTTGGCAGCTCTAAAAGTTTACCCAAGTCTTTGTTTTTATGTGAATTTTCAGCCAGATTTAAGTTCTCTTTCAGCTGGTGAAAGTAGTTGGTGGCCAGCCCTTAGTGACATTTGAGAATAACATGGTTTAGAAGTTTTTAAATTGATTGAAGCAGTTTGTTAAAAAATTAAATAATATTATTAACCTGCTTATACTAGCCACATAATCTGAGCATCATTGTCTAAGTTTGCAAGATGGAAACAATTCTTTTGGTTTATCCTTAAATGGTTACTAAGTGAAAGTGGAGGGGGACAGGGGGGCGGGAAGCAGGATTCTATAGGAGCGGAGAGAGGGCGGGAAGCGGGATTCTTAAGGTGGCAGGAACCGGGAGAAAACGAGTGAAATTTCGTAACATTTCATTATATTTTGCAATGGACATGGAACAAACAGGAGAGAACAGCTACGGAAAGGGGTGGGAGGCGGGAGTAAAAGGTACGGGAAGAGCGTGAGTTTGCCAAAGGTACGGGAGGCGGGAGGTTCAGACCCCCCTGTTCCCCCCACATGAAAAATAGATTTTATCTGTTAATTATCTCTGATCATGAAACTATGACATTCATCATTCATGGACAAATGTAGGTTAGCTATTGTCTTATCACTGACTTTTTCCCATATTTGCACCTTGATGGCACAATTAATTCTAGCAGTATCTTGGACTCTTACCTTCAGTCTTGAGTGTGTTAATACAGGCAAATGATGAGGAAAGCTTATCTTGATTTTATTTATTTTTTGCAGATAGTATTGAGGACAATGTAAATGTCACTGTAGTCCATGTCGAGGATGCAAAGGATGAGTTGAATAAAGCTAAACATTACCAGGCACTGTTATTTCAGGATTTTTTTGTTTACATGTTGATTAATGTTATAGGCATGTGATGTGTGCAGTCAGTGCAATTATAGGCATGCAATGCGCGCAGACAGTGCAATTATAGGCATGTGATGTGTGCAGTCAGTGCAATTATAGGCATGCAATGCGTGCAGACAGTGCAATTATAGGCATGCAATGTGTGCAGATAGTGCAATTATTGGCCTGCAGTGCGTGCAGACAGTGTAATGTTTGGGTTTAGGCATGCAATGCGTGCAGACTGTGTACTGTGTGTGAAGGACCATAAAGCTGTAGGCTTCTGCATACACTGAATGCCTATGATACTACAGTACAACCCTGGTAACTCGAATTTTGAAGGGAAATGAAAAACAAGTTAGCAGGGGTTTGAGTTATCGGGGTAGACTGAATATTCAATTTGCTATTTAATGACTGATAGTTTACTGATTTTTTAGCACTTATTATACAGTGCAGCACAAATTAAATTTGCCTCACCAGAAACTGTAACACGATTATACATTCTGATGATAAGATCATGAAATGACTGTCAAATATGTGATCTGTTTGTTGCTCGTAATTAAAATCAAATTGTTGTAGTGTTAATTTTAACATTTAATCTGATTATATGACAAGAAGAGCTCATGGGATATTTCAGTGGGCATCTGTGGTGAACTGCAAGAACCAGAATTTGAGTTACAAGATTTTATAGAGACAACATTGTGTCCTGTTGGGGATCTGTGAAGTCAGGTTTTTGAAAAGCCAACAGAATCACAGGCACACCACTGCAAATTTTTTTTAATGATCTGATCAAGCATTTCCTTTTCCTTCTCAGGAAGCAGCAAGGAAGAAGAAGTGTTACATTTTAGTGGTGTTAGTTGTTGTTGCCGCTGCACTGGGTCTCATCATTTATTTATCAGTAAAGAATTAAATGTTAAGATATGGTTTTAGAGTTCAAGACATTTTGTCAAGGAAACAGATTTAGCATTATTATAAATTCTATAAACACAGAAGCTGTCAGAATGGATGACCCACTAGGTGTTTTCCACCACTAGGTGTTTTCTTAACATAGTTGTCAAACTCATTAATAGTTCATCATGTTGAAACAAAGAAAATCATAACCGTGAGGGAGGTTCGGTTCCCAGGTCTTAATTAGAATAGATTTTTACGATTTTATTTCTCCGTTTTCTCCATAGTTTTCCTTTCGATTGAGAAGATATATCAAAAACTCTTCACAGTGTTTCATTGGCTACCCAAACACCTCAAATGTTGTTTGCGCGTCGTATTTTCAACTCTCTTGACGGTGCTTGGATATCCAGATAAAACAATGTCTCTCGTGTTTGACATATCACTTACAGCACCATGATACGGTTTACGTGCCTGCATTTTATAAAAAGAAATAAAAAACTGTTGCTTATGTTAAATAACCTGGAGCAAACACTAAGATTTTGCTTGGGAGAATGTAAGTGTAGACCAGGGCTCATCCTTGTTCCAGGTTCACAGTACCTTTCGAGTTTGCACTTGCATATGTTTTCTATTTCTAATAAAAAAAATTGAAAGAAAACTATTTTCTATTTCGATAGACCAAGTTTCAACCTCTTGTATTACAAGAGAGAAACGTATAGCAGGTGGAATTTTATACAGTTAGCCTAATACAGACAGTAAACGAATGTCTAGTATAGCACAAGAGCGGCTTTCACAAACGTGTGTGGAATATGAGAAATAAAAATGAGTGAACCACTGCGTATCTGCGATCCACCAGAACATACTAACAAAAGCCACTGCGTATCCGCGCATCCACTCAGAATAGGCTTACTTGAGTCACTGCGTATCCGCGTATCCACTCAGAAATAGGCTTACTTGAGTCACTGCGTATCCGCGTATCCACTCAGAAATAGGCTTACTTGAATCACTGCGTATCCGCGTATCCAGTCAAAAACATACTAACAAAAGCCACTCGTATCCGCGCATCCACTCAGAAATATACTTACATGAGCCACTGCGTATCCGCGTATCCACTCAGAAATATACTTACATGAGCTACTGCGCGTATCCACTCGGAATATACTTACATGAGCCACTGCGTATCCACTCGGAAATATACTTTCATGAACCACTGCGCATCCACTCGGATATACTTACTTGAGCCACTGCGTATCCACTCGGAAATATACTTCCATGAGCCACTGCGCATCCACTCAGAAAGATACTTACATGAACCACTGCGTATCCACTCGGGAATATACTTACATGAACCACTGCGTATCCACTCGGAAATATACTTACAGAGCCACTGGGTATCGGCGTATCCACTCGGAAATATATTACATGGGCCACTGCGTGTCCACTCGGAAATATACTTACTTGAGCCACTGGGCATCCACTCGGAAATATACTTACTTGAGCCACTGGGTATCGGCGTATCCACTCGGAAATATACTTACATGAGCCACTGCGTATCCACTCGGAAATATACTTACATGAGCCACTGCGTATCCACTCGGAAATATACTTAAATGAGCCACTGCGCATCCACTCGGAAATATACTTACATGAGCCACTGGGTATCCACTCAAAAATAATATATTATTGAGCCACTGGGTATCGGCGTATCCTTTCAGAAATATACTTACAAAAACCACTGCGTATCCACTCGGAAATATACTTACATGAGCCACTGGGTATCGGCGTATCCACTCAGAAATATACTTACATGAGCCACTGCGCATCCACTCGGAAATATACTTACATGAGCCACTGCGTATCCACTCGGAAATATACTTACATGAGCCACTGCGTATCCACTCGGAAATGTACTTACATGAGCCACTGCGCATCCACTCGGAAATATACTTACATGAGCCACTGCGTATCCACTCGGAAATATACTTACATGAACCACTGCGCATCCACTCAGAAAGATACTTACATGAACCACTGCGCATCCACTCAGAAAGATACTTACATGAGCCACTGCGTATCTACTCGGAAATATACTTACATGAACCACTGCGTATCCACTCGGAAATATACTTACATGAGCCACTGCGCATCCACTCGGAAATATACTTACATGAGCCACTGCGCATCCACTCGGAAATATACTTACATGAGCCACTGCGCATCCACTCGGAAAAATACTTACATGAGCCACTGCGTATCCACTCGGAAATATACTTACATGAACCACTGCGTATCCACTCGGAAATATACTTACATGAACCACTGCGTATCCACTCGGAAATATACTTACATGAGCCACTGCGTATCCACTCGGAAATATACTTACATGAGCCACTGCGTATCCACTCGGAAATATTTTACACGAACCATCGTATCCACAGAAGTACTCCATGACCACTGCGCATCCACTCAGAAAGATACTTACATGAACCACTGCGTATCCACTCAGAAAGATACTTACATGAGCCACTGCGTATCTACTCGGAAATATACTTACATGAACCACTGCGTATCCACTCGGAAATATACTTACATGAACCACTGCGTATCCACTCGGAAATATACTTACATGAGCCACTGCGCATCCACTCGGAAATATACTTACATGAGCCACTGCGTATCCACTCGGAAATATACTTACATGAGCCACTGCGTATCCACTCGGAAATATACTTACATGAGCCACTGCGCATCCACTCGGAAATATACTTACATGAGCCACTGTATTGTATCCACTCAGAAACATACTACTTGAGCCATGTGTATACGTGTATCCACGAGAAATATCTATTGAGCCGCGAGTATCCACAAGATATACGTCCATGAGTCACTGCGTATCCGCGTATGATCCACTCAGAAATATACTTACATGAGCCATTGAGTATCCGCGTATGATCCACTCAGAAATATACTTACATAAGCCACTGCGCGTCCTCACGCTACATAAACATAAGCAGAAGAAAACAACATTGTTCTTTGTTCCGTTTTCGTTAGCAGGTACTTTATTTTGAATTTTTTAAAACTTACACAAGGTGACAGGCTGGAAGCGCAAGTGTGAAAAATAAAATGCGCACCAACACTGCAGCTACGTCAGTTACTGCAAAACATTTTCTGTTAAAACTTGCTTAAATCTTAATTATTTTACAAATAAAATAACTAGCAAAATCGTCGTCTTTTGTTAAAGGCGTTCTGAAGGGGGGGGGGGGGGGGGGGGGGGTATAAAATGCCATTTCCCAGCCCAAATTTTGCCCAAAGCCCCATTTCCCAGCCTATCCACTGTTTTCCAGAATTTCTAAATCCCAGTCCCAGTTCAATTGTTTATTTGTTTGTGATTCCCTCCCAGTCTAGTGACCGAAGACCCATTCTTCAAGTGAAAATGTGCCCAAATCTCAGTTCCCATTTTACCCATTCAGGCCCATCCGTTAAAGTGTATTCTATTAAAGAGCCTTTCTTTTTCGTTGCACCTGAAACTGCCTATTACGATTCAAACCAGCACTTTCTGTTGCTTCTGCATTTGGCTGAATTACCGTTTACATGTAACGTAAATTACAACTGCTCCCTTACCTTCGCAAAGGGTAACCTCGTTCCCAGATCTTGCAAACGGTGTTCAAAATTAACTCTGTCCTAAACATCTTGATAAAAACTTCTTCGTGTTGTGAGCTTGTGCTAACGTATTCGTCAACAAAACCTTTTTTTCCAATTTGTCAGATTTGTCGTCATAAACAGTTTTGGTGTTGTACGGCGCGCGCGCGCCATGGTAGCACGCGACAGCTCTCTGTCACACCTCTGTGGCACCTTTCTGCTCAGTTCGTACGAGACACATTTTCATCTCTGAGGTGTCTGAGCTGGCATAACCTAAATGGCAGTTAGGATATAGATGTGTAGTTAGGAAAAGTTGCTCAAATACCAAAAGTTGCTCTAAAGTTGCTCAAATATCCAAAAGTGCCACTATTAATGCCCATTTAGATCTCATTTTTGTTGCCACAGAGGCCAAAAGAGTATAAATGACCTACCAACATACTCAATAATAGAAAAAATATAAAAAAAAAGTAAAAAAAAGTAAAATCCTCGGCGACGTTTGTTTGGATCGTATTATTTGTTCTCAAAAGTGCGAAAGGTAAAGTGCCCTAGGTTCTGTACTACAAAAAGTGCTCAAAACGCTAAAAATTGCTCAAAAGTTGCCGAGCACAATCTATTTATGCCTAATGGCAGTACTTTGGGCTTAGACTCAGCGAGCCGCAGATGGATGGGAACTACACGGAGCCAGTAGTAATGGGCTCCTGACGGAGCTATGTATCTTTCTCAGTTTCTTTCAATTTCTCGGATCAGGTTGTGAATTGAGCAACGAAAAAAAAATACCCATGTTTCATAGTTTGCCTGAATCATTTGTAATTTACATGATATTTTTGTCATGAGGCACATGCACAGCCCCTCGAGACCCTCTTGATCTCTTCTCCGGCCTCCCTTTCCTGATCCTGATCGAGGGCCGCGAAGGCTCTGGGTACCAGATTCCTCGATTCCTATAATGGAAAGTCACGTGACTCGGTTGGCATGCACGCTGGAATTTCCCGCGAGGTTTAAAAACATGGCGGACAATGAAGGTGACGAGAATTCAGTAGTGCTACCGAGTGCAACACTTCTCTTCGATAACGAAGCGCCCAGGAGTGAATATACCTGCGACGAAAATAGTCCTCTTAGTCCCGGAGAAGTTTGCATGATGAGAAATCACCCAAAAGTTGCTTCTGTGCTGTTTTCTCCTTCCCGAACAACTCGTGGTGGCGAAGGAAAAATGAAACCCAAGTCTTTCTCGACGAGCTTGTACGCTTCGCCAACGAGGAAAACGGTATGCTTGTTAATTAAATTTTGCTAACTTGATACTTTAATAAAACAGCGTGGCTTACGCGGTGTTATGTGGCGTTGAGAACTGTGTTGTGTTAAAGTTATTCTGCATTTTGTGACAGAAACCAAGTGGAGTCGAAAAAGAGAAGAGAAAAACGCTTCAAGTTCTTCAGCCGACTGCAAGCGGAGATGGCACACTTGTTGGCAGTCGCGGCGTGGTCAGACAACATGAAATGGTAAGCAGATAGTTTGTTTCACGTCAGCTGAACAAAAACGTTTTCTTTACCTTGAAATCTGCAGTTTTAGTCATGAGCTTGCTGTGCTTGAGAAAAATATTAAAACAACAACAAAAAGATTAAAAAGGGACAGTGTTACGGGAAGTCTTCTAGGTTTTTGTGTAAACTATGTTCTAACTGCGATGGCACACCTTTTGATCAACAAAATAACCTTTAAAAACAAAAGTATGGCACAAATTCATTCTCCACGATGTGAATAAACCATAGTCAATGGTTTTAATGCGAGTTGCTCTCATTAACTTCTGTCAAACATGAAAACGTCTAGGCCACTTTCTAGTTCCTGCCCATCCATAGCCACACAACTTTTTAGCAATTTTCATGACAAATACAAGGCAAGGCCAGACCACTGTTGTTGTATTTCCAATTAATACCAACTGAACACCTTAAGTGTATTCTTTTCAAGTACACACTGCAGCACTAAATCTCAGTGACACTGCCCCTTTCACAATCTTATGGTTAATACTAATTTGTCACGTAATACCTATTTGTTAAGAAATCAAAGAAAAGCAAGTCATCTTCATTGAAGCTCAAGCAACAGAAGCTTAAGATTCCTTCACCATCAGGCAGTAGTTCCTCTACAGCATGTACCGATTCCTCAGATTCGGATACAAGTGTGAGTTCAGGCAAAAAGGTAATTATTATTATTAGGTAATAATTAACAATTATTATTAACTGAGGCAAATAATTGTTTTAGTATAATTTTTAGAGGTGATCATCAAGAACTTAAAAAAATAACAATAGCAAACAAGAAAACAGCAAACACAAGTGTTCGCTTGCATACGGTGTAAACCAGTTTAAATCATCGATTGCAATCAGAATTTATTTAGTTAAAGCAATAAAACGGAACAAAACAAACACAATGAGAAAGATAGATGTCCGTTACCTTTGTATGATTGTGGATGACTTCTAAACGAATGTGCGAATCCTCTTAAAATGAGTAGCTCCGGTGAGAAGAGAACTAAATAATGTTTGCTCAATCGATCTGACTGAGTTTCTCATCGATCGCCAAAACCGCCGTGTTTACGATCATTTCTAATGCCTTGAGAACCATCTCTTGAAAATATTTTCGGTCCAAAAGTCTTGGTAGTTAATTTGAAAAATTCCCAATGTTTAAAATATCCAGGACTTGGACTGGTTTCTTTCAAATCAAAGAAATCTTCATTCAGCAAAAGCGGCCATGTTTACTTCCCTGGATGTCAAAGGTGGCGTGGCTAAGTAACCAAGCCTTCAAAGCTATAATCACGTATTCCTGAGAGAATTGGAATTTGGAAGTGTTGGTTTTTGTGGAGGGAGCAAAACCGGACAACCCAGAAAAAAAAAAACCATGAAGAAAGGACAAGAACCAAAAACAAACTCGACTCAAATATGACGGCAGGTCCGGGAATCGAACCCAGGCCACATTGTTGGGAGGCGAATACTGTCACCACTGTGTCATCCCTGCTTCCATGCTTACCATCAGAATTTACTGCATACATACACTTGAAAGCTGTTTGATTTATACCAGTCCTGTTTCTCTACTTCCCTCCAAAATGTTTATTACTTGTTCATTTTCTCATTTTTTTTTATTTGTAGAGTACAAAATCTATGCAGAGTGAAGTGATTGATGATGCAGTAGCTTTGATGGTTTCAGGCAAGTGGCTTCCACACTTTACAACTTCATCACAGTCGTTATTAGGGCGATCAGTGTTTGACATAATGAAATTTGGTTTGTATCTGATCTTAAAATCGGCTCAATAAAAATTGGTAAAAACGTATAAAACTGAATTTTCGGTACCTCTCTGTTACTTTCATCAGAGTTTAACTCTGATGAAGGTAACAGAGAGGTACCGAAAATTCAGTTTTATACGTTTTTACCAACTTTTTTGAACCGATTTTAAGATCAGATACAAACCAAATTTCATTATTTCATCACAGTCTAATATTTCTATCTTCAAGTACAAATTAATTTTAGAAAACTCACTTCACTTCCATTTTTAGTTATTTATAATTTTCAGTTGCATTTAGAGAAACAAAGTATTAATGACAGCTGTTTTTATTTTCCAAAAAAATCCTTATAATTAATAACTACAGATCCAGCACCAGAGAGATATTGGGAGCTGTTGGCAGAGGAGAGGAGGCTTGCTTTGCAAGAAGCCTTAGAGGAAAACGAGAGGGTTAGATATTGTTGTAATGCAAATTGTAGTATATTGTTAGTAAAAAAAATGTTATGCTTCATAATACACAATGACATACTAGTGTGTTTACCATAATTTGACCTGTTTGTATCATATTTAGCTGCATAAAGAGTTGGAAGAGATCAGAGAAAGAAACAAAAGCCTGGAAGAAGTTGCTGGCCAGGCAGAGTACTTTGCATCCCTTTACCAGGTAACAAATTTGAGGTGAGCCAAAGAATGGACAAAGATACATGCTTGATGGATATTTTGGCACATGTACTGTATAACAGCTTTTTACAAGAAGATGCATTTTGATCTTACTACAACTTGACTTGTTGTCTATAAAAGTCAGCACAAACAATGGGACAAGTTGCAGGGACTTGTTCCCTCTTGACCTTAAAGCGTCGACGAATTTACTAACCTACTAAGGCTCTGGTTATACAAGCCAATTAACTGGTGTCAATAAAATATTGAATTAGGCTGCACAATGGGTAACTTGATTCATGAAAAAAAGTTTCGTCACCATAGTCTTGTTGTCTTGTTTGATTAAAAATACTTCTGTTAATCTGGATAATCCCTTAGATGGTGATGGAGGGTGAAGTTCCCGATGAAGAATCCAGCGATGCTGCTGAAGAGGAGAGTTTGATAGCAAGGTAAACAAGTGCGGCAGTGCTTGCTCCTCAGCCCTGATCAACATCTTGCCAAGCTCGCAATCTGCTCTTTTTTTTAAAAAAAAAAATATTAACCGTCATTGACAACAAACTTCATTTTGCAATGCCACGGCCTTCATGCGTGTTCTCCCTAGTTGCACATGGCCTCCAGAACAGCTACTAAACATTTCTAATGCCACTGGGAGGGTGCAATAGAAACAATATTTAGAAAGGGTATTTTATACAACTTAAAGAGGGGTTACCTGTATTTCATGTGCAAATTTATGTTGAATACATTGTGCCCTTGTGTTGCAACTTGTAAGAAAAGTTAACAAAATGTAACAGGATCTTATTGCTTTCGTTTTGCAGCCTTCAACCCGATCAAAGGGAGAAAAGTGTGAATTGATAGATCCTTGCTGTCAGTGTTCAAGAATCAGTACACTACAACTCAACAAGTACAATCATGTAGTTTTTAAAACTAATTTCTTTATAGTAAGTTTCCTGATTTAATTCTTTTTCATTTTCCTGTGGCCAGTATTCAATTTCCAGCCAAATACCTATTCGTGGACCTTCGTCGAAATTAAATCTAACTATGCACATAGCAATTCCCTTGTCTAAAAGAGACAAATTTTTTTTAAATTAATTCTTGAGCTTTGTTTCTCCAGTGTCCGTATTGAAGAGATTTGTCAGCTTCTTGATATTCTCTTCCACTGAACAGTGTTATCTTCCCGTTTTTTTGCTTAATTTTATTGATAGACGAGAAAAAGAACCAATGAAGCACTTGTTTCAAAATGCTACATAACTGTATATTAATTCTGTACTAGTCTTTTGAATGTAATTGACAATGAAAATGATTGAAATTACCGGTACACTACTTTTCGTGTCGCTCATTTTCGTTGTCAATCACATTTCTAAATGTTCTCAATAATAATGATTAATTATTAGAATTCTTTTGAATGTGTACACTGAATTACCCGTGGCCAGGTTTAAGAATTCACTTTCTACATTTTATCAAAAAGGAGACGGATTTTAATTACATTTACTTTGTCTGCTATCAAACTGTATTGATTCTAAGTGAATTACTTCTGTGAGAAAAACTCAAACATCTAGTTACTCTTTCAAGTCAGAATGTGAAATCTGGAGTTATGTGACATATACTGCGGTTTTACTCAATTTTTTAATCATATATAACAAATTGCAATATCCACAAGTATTTATTGTAACAGGATTTTTGCAAGGGTCTTTTAAGAACAAAATACCTAAATAACCAATTTAATTCAAACTGTAATTTAAATCGTGTTTGCTCTAAGCCATAAAATATTTTGTTAAAAGTTATTGTAAATACTGTATTAAAGGTCGAGAAATTTATTGATGTTAATTTAATTACCCATGTACCGGTAGGCATTTAATTTATCCAGATCATTTTATTTAAATATTTCATTCTAAAACAACTTGTGTATGTTGTATTTTTGATTCCTGGAGAGTTTTTGCTTACGGAATGATATGATGATAAAACAAGTTCTTTGACCCCTCTATCATGAATTTCTTTATTGAGTATTTTAATGCTGGTGGATCAGAGGTCTTTCCCAAACCTGAGCCCTTGCCAGAGAAACCAAATTTTGGGCAAATATTTTTGACATACTTTCGATCATAATTTTCAAGGTTGATCTGTCTCTTTTCCATGTTTACTATTATATCAAGAGGTGTCAGTTTGTTTGCTCACTAGACAAAACTTTGAACAAACATTTTGTCAAATGGATGTGATTAATATGTACATTGTAATACAATAATGAAGTTTGTCAAAACCAGGGAGATCTACTGTGGAACCCGGTTTCTCAAACCTTCAAGGGAAATGAAAATTGGTTGAAGAAATCGGGAGTTAAGGGGGTAAAATTGCAGTGTTTGAATAAGAGAAATGAATTTAAGGGAAACAACTTTTATCATTGGGACGTGTTAAAATCGAGGGGATTGTGAAAAAGGATAGCACAGTTACAACAGTAAATGAACTTGTGGGTTACCCCTTGTTTTAATTTTCAGTATCTTTCAGCTAAACAACATGCTAACTTACGACAAGTAACCAGAACCACTGCTACCAAGATAATTTAATATTATACAGGGTTCGCATGCGCCTTGAAAGTCTTTGAATCTCAAAATAAAAATTCAAGGACTTGAAAGTCCTTGGAATTGGTTTTCGGTCCTTGAAAGTCCTTGATTTTTTTAATGAATGTCAAAAGGCTTCAAGGTAATGAGAAGACTGCCAAAATTAATGTGCTTGCTTCAGCAAGCACATTAACTGTTGATTTGGTGTAAATTTCATGAAAAGAAGTCCTTGAAATTTCCAAGAAGGGTCCTGGAAAGTCCTTAAAAAGTCCTTGAATTTTTGGCCTGAAAAAGTGTACCAACCCTGATTATACTATAAAATAGATTTAATAAAAGTTAATAAAAAGTATGGCTTTAATTGAAATTTTTTTATTGAGAACAAGGGCTAACTCCAAAAAGAAGAAAATTCACTCCCTTTACAAGGTGCTAAACTTAAGTAAAAACATTTCACGTGGCCATTGAACCCCATTTCTTCGGCTTTGCACACAATGGACTAAGACAAAAAGGGGCTGCTCATAGTATGTGCTAACATAAAATTCAACAGCCCCCTGAGCAGCAGCATAATACCGATTTGTAAAAGACACCTAGTGTTCAAAACAAAATCTTGTAAAGTGCACAAAATTTTAATGTGAATATCATTATTTCTTGGGTACACCCCAAGGATGCCTACTTTGTAAACCTGAACACCGACTAATACACATTAAAATGTCACTGGAATTTTTTAGTCTGTCAACCACCTTTTCAACAGATACATGGAAAAAATATATATAACCTTAAAAATAATAATTTTTCTAACTGTACATTATCAATGTCGACGGTCAAGAGTTTGTGATTCTTCTCTTTAACTCCTGCCACAAGAGTGACCTTTCCTTTTCAGTTCTTTTGATGACGTCTCTGTTTTCAGTTGCTCGTCTCCCCAGATATGCAAGTGCTTCACCCACTGGGCCGTAAGGAACAGACTTGTATACGCTGAAGCCTTTTTGCCCTACAACAAAATGGCAAAATAAATGTAGAGTTGCTGAATAAATTGCCAAAAAATATTGATGTGAAAGATATCAGTAATTTTGATCTCTCATTATGCTATCCAGCAGAGCTAGATATAAAGATTGCTTGAGAAGTTTGTATACCATTGTAATATTGTAACAAGCGTAAAATTAAGTGTGCCACCACCACCATAAGTTACAGTTCTTCACAATAGGTTATTGCACCCTGTCAAGCCAATTCTGCAAATTTATCCTCACCTAAAAGGAAAGAGACCTGATCACACATTCCATAGAGCTGTCCAAATGAAACCTTTCCAGCATCTTGTGCAATTCCAAGCTCCTTCATTCTGTTTCAAAAATATGAGCAGTGTGACCATAAATAACCGTAACCCTCAGTGACTTTGAGGCATTTTTTATGGTTGAAATTAAATGTCGACTGAGGGCAACTTACCTTATTATAGGAATATAACGAAGCATTTTAACAACGCGAAAAAAATTTACACGTAATAAAATTAACGCGAATTTAAGAAAAGTTCTGATTTAATGCTTATAGTAAGCGTGTTTACATCAATAAACGCGAATTTTTGAAATTTGCGCTAATAACATGTATCGTTAATTTCCTATAATAAGGTATGTTTTTTGGACACATCATTCAACGTAATGCTTCAAACTAAATCAAAACTTAATAATGGTTTTAATGTTAACCCTGCCTGTATAACTTCATACATGGTAGACTACAGGCTTGCAGAACTTTCTGAATGATGTCTACAGCAACTATAGTATTATTGTCAGTTTATTTGTACCTTTCCCTTTCCATCACAGTTTTTCAAAAGGAGTCTCTGATCCTTATAAAGTTTATGAGGGGGTCGGTTATATGTAAAAACAAGAACTGCAAGCAGTTTATAATCGTGCGGGTAATGTTTGACCACCTGACCTCTTTCAGTGCTTTGGCTTTAAGGCACGGCGCCGCACAGTAAAATCTTTAGACAAGCAGTCACTTGAGAAACACACAAGTCGTGTTTGCGTTAGTCACGGAGTGAACGTGACATGAATTTCCTTTACCACGTCATCTTTTGCTTTTTAAAACCACATGCCTAGCCGGAAAAATGCCTGCTTACGCATGCAAATATTTATTTTGTTCCGAATGTTCAATAAAATAAACCCAAACCAGTTTATTTAAAAGAAAGCCAAATCACGCCAAAATAAACAGTAGACTAAGACCATCCCATTGTGTTTCTCCGTTTAGCGTCTTCCGACAAGCTTTTGGTAATTCCCCTGACGCGATGACGTGTATCCCATGCTTTGACACATTCTTGCTGAGCTTGCAACTTACGTTTCGATAACGTTTCGATTCTCAAAATACCGTAAACTCAAAACAAAAATTGGGATATCCAGAAAATAAGTCGTTGTTTTGCAATATTTAACACGTTCCGGGTAAATTGTACGACTTGTACTCGCTCCGAGCCAAACGCTTGAGTAACACAACAATAAATATTTCACACAAACAGAGCGCAGAGTATTCAAACAGAAAATAGGTGAATGATTATTTATAGCTACAAGCGAGAGATCGCGTGACATGGGTCTGACGTAGTGGTAGTTTTAAATAGCTTGGACATGTCCAAGCGGTCTTTGTTTTCGCTATGTGATTATATTCAGCCCTCTCTTCTTGTAAAATATGGAATGAAACAAAATTATACATTTCAGAGAGCAGAGTGTTCATGTTAAACGCGAGTGATCGGCTGATCGCTATTAAATATTAAATCTTGCGTGACCGTGACAGAAGAGCGGGCTGGGCCGCGTGGGTCTGGATCGATTCACCGACAAAAAAAAAAAAAAAAAAATTCCGTGCAGATTATGAATCGGGCCCAGGCCCCGCCCGATTAAAAAGAACTACTGACAAATTTAACTACCTTTGCACTACAAGTTTAACTGATTCTTCATTATGTGAGGCCACCATAACTTCTGCTGGAGTGCGGCTAACTCTCTGTAGCACAGTTTCAACCACTTGATCGTACATTCTACATGTATTTTCATAACTGTTATGTATGGGGTCATCATAACCCATGTCGGCCGCTCGATTTCTCTCCTGTGTCATATAAGCTCCACGCACAATCTTGGCACCAAAGTAAAAACCTAGCTTGTCCATCAATTCTAAATTGGCTTTCAGTCTGTCATGGGTGTCCTGTAATAGATTGTGTAAAATAGGAATTTTGAACAGTTTAATAATAGAAAATATACCGTAAAGATCCATGTATAAGTCAAAAATCACTGTGTCAGTGTTTTGAAGCTGTCCATGCTTGTTTGTTTTCCAATAGAACTTTACTTGAACATCAAACTTAATTGACTGTATTTTTTTTTCAAAATTTGAGCTTCCTTATCTACAGGTGTGGCTTATCCATGGAACTTTACGGTATACACAAATAATTTGTGAGAAAAAAGAAAAAAGTGAGAGCCCCAGGACAAAATGCCCCCGACATAACACCCCTGGGATTCTAACATGGAATGTGTTTGCTTGTATTCTAAAACCAATTTAGTACACAATGTTTTAAGAATAAAAATATAAAGCCATTTTTTTTTCACTTGAGGGAAGTAATTTTCTTACAGGAATTTAATTACCGGTACTTTCTATATGCTTTTAAGGGGGCATAGCATTTTGACCGGTTACCAAGGAAAGAGGGTGTATGCCTATTTTCTCTCAACGCTTCATTCTACATTGATAAAATACTAAACAGTACAGTGTGACAGTTGCGAGATATACATCAATTATGTCACTTCCATGTGGGAGAGACTGGGGTCGGGTGTCTCGAGGAGTGCTTCATGTCTTCCATAAGCAGATTTCTGAACTTTAGCCCAAGGTTCTGCTGTACATGCAATTCAAGTGTTCTAAGGTTTTCCCATTTAGCCATTATTTAGCTTTTAATTTAAATTTTTTACATTCCTGTAAAAACCAAAACCATACCTTTCTGTAGCATTGATAAGTATTGTAGACCCAGGGAACATTCTTGTTGTACTTGTACTGGAGTGCTAACACCAGTTGATTAATTGAAGCCTGGAGATATGTCTGCTCTGCATCAATCACCAACCGCACATTGCGGTTTATGCATGCCTACCGAGGCAAATTTTAGTGAGCAATAAATTTAGCGATTTTCACCTACCTCCCAAAAATCGCTAAAATTAGTAGCCACTAACAAAAGTAACCTTCAGGTAATTAGGGGTGGTGAATGGTCCTTCAAAAAATGTGTGTCTCGCAAAATTTTAGCCAAATTTCAGAGGTCTCGCCGTCTCGAGTTTTTTTTTGACACCTTGGAGTCTTGATTTCTTTTGCAAGGCTAAAAGGGTCTTAAGGGCTCGCAGAAAAGATATCAGTCTCACCGTCTCGCATAGTCTCGCATTTTGATTTACCATTCGTAATTATCTGGCTGTCAAAAAATGGTAAAATAATTAGGCTTACAGTCATATGTTCTCATTGTAATTGTCCTACAATTTGTACACGATACTACCTTGGCAAATGTGTCCAGTCTTTTCAATACATTTTGAAGATGTTCATTTTGGCTGTCTTTCAAAACAGTCAGCTGCAAAAATAAACACAAAGAAAATAATCAATGTATTTATTGGCAAAACCAACAATTAATACCGGTAATGCTTATAAGCCAAGTGAACATATTCCTAATTTTTAAATTAAAAACATGCAAATTAATAACCTTTATCTTTTTGTCAAAGCCTTCTGCAAAGCTTTTGATATCCAGTCCTGCTGGCATCTCTGAGCTTGTCTCATATGGAGTTAAGTAGTCATTTAGTACATTCTAAACAAAACAGAAAATGATTATTAAATTACATTCAGACTGAAACACAAGCAACAACAATGGCAACAAACTTAAATCAAAGTACTAACAAGAGACCCTGTTACTAGGGGTGTGTGTGTGTGTGGGGGGGGGGGGAGGGCAAGTATGTATGTCCAACATCTGAATTTCAAACCTTTTCATGTCATAATTTTGAAAGATCTGCACTTCTCTGTTGAGATTTTGACACATTAAGTCTTGCCGTTTGTTATCATGTCAACAGCTTGTTGAGTACCAATTGCTAGAATTTTACCCCAACAGAGCTTTAATTGTTTGTAGCTGAGTATTAGTTCATTTAGTTTCTGTAAAAAAATATCTGTTAAACATACCATTAATGAACTGAAGAACAAAGGCAGATAATACAAATTTATTATATTAATTTGTTGTTTTACTAATAAACTTACAAGTAGCATAGGACTGCATATTGCAGTCACCTTCATTTGTGAAAATCCTCCTTCCTCTGTAAAACCATAAACAAAGCAAAATTCAGCATAATAAACATGTACGTAGATGAGAAGGAAGAGAGTGGGAGTGTGAAGATAGAAGATGGGAAATGGGAAGGAAATTGATGAAAAGTGGAAAAGAATAGGGTGGGAAGAGGCAAGGGAAGGAGTGAGGTGGCAAAGAAGAGAATGAAAATGAGAAGGAAAGGATTGTATTACAAAGTGAGAAGGTAAAAATTAATTAATATGTTTTTCTCATCCTGATCAATATTTAACTGATGATCATTTAAAATTTGGAAGTTTATGTCTATTCTGTCAATTGATCTCTTTCCAATTAACACACCTGTTTTTCCAATGCAGTTAAGGATTGCTTCTGCATTTCTATCAAACAAAGCTTCCCTGTAAGAAACATTTGAAACCATGTAATGTCATTAGTAACAATAACTACTATAATATCATAGGTGACAAAATAATTACTCCTTAATTTTGGCGCGAAATTTTAGCGTTAATTTATAATTTCACATGTGAAATTATAAAATTGCCATGGCAACGTTGTTAGCGGCAAGATGACGTCCGTAATAAAAGATGTTTTAAAGCTTAAACTTTGTATATTTTCGCTTGAATTTCATCTTAGCCAGCTAGCCTTGGCCATGTAATAAAACTTTTGATGATATTTTATATTTCAAAACGTCCAAACGACTTCTAGATTTACCGTATTTACTCGAATAAGCACCGCGGCGCTTATTAATTTTTTCGCGCCTCAAGTGCGGCGCTTATTCGAGGGCGGCGCTTATTTAAAAATTAGACGCCATAAACAATGTCATCTCGACAAAACTTCTACAGTGACTATAAAAGAAGGGTCTTTTGATTGTCAGTATTCGGCTCTTACGGAAGAAAGTAGTTGCGGTTGTTGTCCCGACAAAGTTCACTGCCTTCACAACGTTAACAGAACTACGTATTGTGAGAATTTTGGATAGAAAAAAAATGGGCGAGCGGTAGAACATAATAACTTGAACTGCAAAACATTGCTTTTGATGAAAAGGAATTTCCAAGGCTGTTTCAGAGTTGCATTGTAGTGCTATTTTTAGTTATACGGAATTCTTCCAACAAGCGCCGCATCAGGTCTGCGGCGCTTATTCGGGGGCGGCGCTTATTAACTTTTTTGTCCCAAATGCGGCGCTTAATTGAGGGCGGCGCTTATTTGGGGGCGGCGCTTATTCGAGTAAATACGGTAAGCCAATTACATAAATGGCATCGAGCGGATTTTTGAGCGTTTTACGCGGGCACTGTTTTCAGTTCATTCAAGACAAACTACTGTCATAATGTGAGAAATAAATGACAGTTGATTCTTCTTTGAAACTTTTTGTCAACAGCAAAAAGGAATCTCTAAAAGGTTTTCTTTAAAGACTAAAAAACTTGCGAACTTGAGCAAAATGTATGCTTTCAACTTTTCAAAGCTCAGAGTTTACGATGCAATATACCAGTCAAAAACCTACGATTGCAAGCGTAATTTGTCACCTATGATATTAAAATGTAATCAAATTGTATACTTGTGAAATTAGGAAATAATTTCACTTGCATTTTGTCAAAATGCTAATAATTTACCTCGCCTAAAGGCTCAGGAAATTATAAGTATTTTGACAAAACGCGCGTGAAATTATTGCCTAATTTCACTCGTCACCATTTGATTACTACTACTAATTATTTCATTACAAGTAAAAAATTTAAGTAAGACCTTGGCCTTCTTTAAAGGTCAAATGAACAGAAATTTCAAAATGCCATTTTAACCAACCAAATGCTAAAACTATCCATTATTGAGTAAAATTAAGAAAAATTTTTGCTTTCCGAGCCTTAAAGTGTGAATTACAGCAAAAAATGCGAAGATTTCCGAAGGCTTCACGAAAACGTTTTTGAATGACTGCGCACTGAAATGGAAGAAATGGAACGAGTTTGTGACGTCATAATTGGTGTTTTTGAAGACGACCGCAGACCGATTCCACAGACCGCACCGACGGCAACATCAACGACAACGTCTGGTGCAAAATGAATTTATTTTTTACTTGAGAATCTCGCAGCTTTCTGGACGCATTCTGCTTATTTATAGCTTTAAGAACTAGCTCCCGCTGAACATTCAAAGAGAGCGTTTAACCCCAAATAGAAAAACCAAAAATTAGCCGTCGTGGCTGACGTTGTCCAAAATACGCAGAATTTCGTCATTTCACGTTGTTGTTCGGCAGAGAATGGCTTTGAAGTGTACCAAGATCCAAAACGCACGTGCATAGTTAACGCGCGTGCAGAACTGCTTTGAAGTGTACCAAAATTAAAAACGCACGTGCATAGTTTACGCGCGTGCAGATAATTCTGCTCATTAACGTTAAATGCTAATGAAAAAGAACAATAGAGATTCCTGATTTGTTTTCATACCAGCGTGCATTCTACCTATGTCTCACATGATATGCAAAACGACAGCAAACAAAACTTTAAGCCTTTTTTGTGCTTTAGCTATTCTATTTAAAAAAAGAGCCTCTCTTAACAACAACCAACAATCAATCCACTGAAAAACGGCAGAACAGAACGAAATAACTGCTTGAAATGTCACTAAACACATTTATTTAGAGTTTTAAGGTGCTGTCTGCGGAATCGGTCTGCGGTCGTCTTCAAAAACACCAATTATGACGTCACAAGTTTTTATTTCCGACAATTTTTCCGAGCACTCTACGATTATGACAGCCTAAAAAAAGCATTTTTCAACTTGCAATATCTCTACGATGTAATGACCGATTGCTTTGAAACTTTGGGATATGTTTATTTGGCTCTTAATTACTAAACACATGGGCAAAAAATAACAAAAATCAAAATTTCTGTTCATTTGACCTTTAATGCTGCTTTTTAAGGTTAAGTCTGCGTTTGTGCCAGTCTTTTCACTGAAAAGCCCCGTGGGGACGTGAAATTAAATGTACGTATGTATAGTCCGTAGCATGAAAGGACTAGGAGTATTTCTACTCCCCCTGGATGGGATGCTCCATCACCGGAATACCCCTAGAGTTAAATTTGCCGGTAAGTGTCTTGCCCATGCAAGAACACAATGCAGTGCCCCAGCCAGGGTTTGAACTTGGACCGCTTGATCTGGACCACAGTGCAATAATCATTAGGCAACTGCACCATCCACAACTTGGTTTACATGATTGGCCTGTAGCCCAGGGGGGGGGGGGGGGGGTACTCTGACCCTATTTAAGGATAAAGAAAGCGAAAATTGGTTCCCCTTTTTAAGGCAAAACACAAATCTTTATAAAATCGCTTTACTAATAATTGGAGGGTTAAATCAGTTTTAAGATCCCTTGTTATTTTTCGCTTAGCTGGGCGTTAATTTTAGCTGATAGAATTTAGGTACCCCATCTAAGGATCACACCTGGAACACAATGCCAAAAGGAGCAAAAATGATACCCTATTTAAAGACCAAGAACCTCAAAAACCATACCCTACCCTGTGGCACATACCTATATAGCCCATATATGGGAGTGCCCCCCCCCCTCCCCCGCGGGGCCTGTAGAGTCTCACTTATTTGTTAATTCTACAACATCTTTATATAACCTCACCTGTCTCTAAAGTTATCATAGTCAGTAGAGAGATCCTCCTCATTTGGTACACACAGCATAGTTCCTATCCCACACTCACGCAACATTTTAATCGTGTCCTGGATAGCTGGTAAAGTCTCTCCAGCCACGAACTGGCTGTACATAGTTTTACGTAATAAAAATTCAAACAGTGTTTTTCCAAGCACTCTTTGGCCAAAGGACATGAGCTGTAGAAAAAGAATGAAAAGCTTACATTTTGTTACAATATTGTTCAGAGACTTTAACTGGCAGAATAGGGAATACAGTTGAACCCCGTTGTTTCGAACCGTTGGGGAGAACCAAAAAATAGTTCAAAATGGCGGGAAGGGCAAATACAAGGGAAATGGGTTTTAGCTCAAAATAACGGGGAATCTAAAACAACTGAGTTTGAATTAGCTAACTGTATGTCACATGGTATACATTTTACAACAGAAAAGGCACAATGGGACAGCTGCAGAATCCCCCCCCCCCCCCCCTCCCGCTCCTTCCAAAATAAAAGGGAAAAAAAGACATAAATATATATATAACACAACAATTCTTGAAAGGTAAAATGATATCAGGAAGTAAACCTTTCAAAGTAAGCACACAAAAAAGCCAGGGCCAGCCCTTATTATCTTTAATTTATGGTTGCATAGGGGGTACTTATGGGGTAGGGCCGGCGGGGGATAGATAGTTGAAATATAATTAATTCAGGCAACAAAAATGCTTTTATGAACTAATGCTATAGATATCGCTGTTTCTCCAAGTGCGACCTGATCGAATTCAAGCTTGGCGCTAAAACATTTAACCGTCGGCTACCATCCTGAAAATAAAAAACACAATATTCCTTACGTACCACCATACTCTTTCTCGCCACAACATCATACGAACACAGTTTCAGAACGAAAAGGGAGCGCAGTATATCGCTTGCTCTCTTTACAGCAAATATTCGAGTACCATCGTTGAAGAGAACTTGCTCCTCAGCTAGAGTATTCCCGGGAGAATTGTGACCAGCACTTGTCGAAGGAGTCTGAATTACGTGTGCCCGAAATAGAACTGCTGCGCTTCGAAAGAAGCGAACGCGTGATCGAACGAAAGAAATGTCGCGAATATGTCTCAGAATTGACATAATGACTAGCTGGTAGCAAGTCGTTTATAAGAAATTCAAACGTATCATGGTTTCCACGTAGTGGATTTCTCATCAGTGAAAGTCTGTGATGAAAGCTGCGTAAAGAGATTTGTGTTTGACCAGTTGAAAACCTGTTTTTCTTGTTGTCTGGCATGTTCTCCCACACACTTGGCAGTCTTTCAGCATTCAAAGAGTCGGGCTAATTATCAAGCGTGGCTGTTCACCAAGATAGTTACATATTTCAGTCATTTAGTTTTACCAGAATGGGGTTATCAAAAATGTAGAAAAATAAATAAGGCAACCACAATTAAAGCAGACGGTCAGAGTGCTTGCGTGACATCATGTTTGGAAAGTAAATCACGCAAACGGTTTCAGATATCTAGTCACGTACGTATAAAGGCTGGCTTTCACTAGACTGCAAAACAGTCGTACCGTCTTTTGCGAACGCGCTCGGTCTTCGAACGAGAGCGAGAGGTCTGGAGCCGATGTCAAAACTGTGAGTGAGACTGCGGGCGGGCGAGGCTCGCAAAACGATCGGCGCTTTGCGCTTTCGATTAGCGCTTTCTTCAACGACTTAAGAGAAAAAACGACTGTTTTGCAGTCTTGGCTTTCACGGGGGACGGAGCAAGAGTTTGAGGTATCGTTAGTAATCAGAGTCGTAAGAGCGCTTACGACCTAGTGAAATATGAAAATCGGAGTCGTAAGCAGAGTCATGCAGGGGCGGATACAGGGGGGGGGGGGGGGTGGATAGGGTGGATATCCATGCAAGCACTCTGACCGTCTGCTTTAATTGTGGTTGCCTTATTTATTTTTCTACATTTTCCATACCAAAGGAGCATAATTTGAACAAATGAGCATAATTTAAGCATTTTTTTGGACAAAAAAACGAACATTGCAAGGAACATAAAATGCCCGTTTTCCTAGCATAATCGGGACGGGCCTAGCTGGGACACGGCTTGCTGATAGCTATCAGTATGATTAGCATTACGACTGTTGTTAGTGTGCTAGACTAACCAATATAAAAAATTGCCTTTCACTGACTTGATTTGCATCGTTGATGTAATTACAGTCTTGCATCGCTCTTTAAAATGATTAAGTTTTCCTTTCTTGCCATCTTGAGACTAAGATTTTGCACAATTTTCCCAAATATATTTTTGAGTTTAAGACCGTTACATGAAGAGTAAATACCTCCACATCCTCGGAGACCCAGGGGCAGTTAGTGGGGGCGACGGGCAGCTTATCGGGACAACGGGATTTTCGGGCGAAAGTTTACAACATAGAGCGTAACAGCCCCTGGGCACTTTGTCTTACCGAACCAGTTCCAGAAGCGTTTGAACTCCTTCCTCCTGATTGGCCACAAAAATATTTTTGTGGCCAATCAGCGACGAGGACCGGCCAGGAGACTCTGATGTCTTCTTACACGAAGTTGTTTTCCTCATAGACTCGTCGTGGATGCTCTGCCCATCAATCGGATGCTATTACATGGAGAGTCTCAGAAAAAAATAGGCCTTAGACGACTGCCAGTCCTACACTGTTAGTTGCGCGCTTTTTAATAGTTATTCGAGTAAACAACAATTTTTATTATTTTTCTCGGTCGTTGCCCGACTTCTGGAACTTGCCACGGTCTGGGTACTTCACTGCACGGGCCACGCGTTAGCGAAGATATCGCTGTCGTCACCTATTGTTATTTTGTTGCCAGCTTGACAGTTAAAACAAAGGGTTTTTGTTTAATTTGTTGGATATTTAAATAACAAAAACAAAACTTATAAACAAGAGGTGCTCGCGTATAGCTTTAAAAACTTTTGGTTTCCTTGCGCTATGCTACATTTAACATATTCCCAGGCCTCGTTGCTTTGTTTTTGTTTTGCTTTTTTATCTGAGACCCACGTAGTATCATCCGATGGACGGGCTTAACAACAACGACGAGTCTATGAGGAAAACAACTTCGTGTAAGAAGACGTCAGAGTCGCTCTTCTGGTCAACCTCACTGATTATATTTTTGTGGCCAATCAAGAGGAAAGGAGTTCAAACACTTCTGGAACTGGTTCGGTAAGACAAAGTGCCCAGGGGCTGTTACGCTCTATGTTGTAAACTTTCGCCCGAAAATCCCGTTGTCCCGATAAGCTGCACGTCGCCCCCACTAACTGCCCCTGGGTCTCCGAGGATGATACCTCCATAGAACTTAGATCAGATTGTCTAAGTAATAAGTAAAGCAGTCAAACAGAACCTACCTTCATACTATTGAGCACGAATGTGTCGTACGAACATAACTTCAAAACAAACATTGCTCGTAACAGTTCACTAGTCTGTTTAGATCTGTATGCAGTCTGTAGTTGATTCCACTCGAAAGTGAGCTCTGAGTCCCTATAATCGCCATTTTCTTGAGTAAAAATTGTCCCGTCATTTGCTGTGGTGTATTTAAGCCTTGTTTGAGCTCGAACCGCTACAATACGACCATGAAAAATAGACCTTTCTGTTTTCCCAGCTGTGGACCCGTACGATATGCGCTGATAGTTCATTAACGGGCGAGATATTCGACGAAAAAGCGACGAAGACATCGCCATTTTCTTTTCGCAGTGCTCTCCAGCAGTTGAAAACAAAATGTCGATGTCACGGAAGACGAAGCTAGAAGTCGACTAATTTGCATTTCTTTAATTCATTTGAATCTAGTTTATATGTAAAAACCGCAGGCTATGATATTATTAAAACTGGTTGCGTACGGAATTAATAATAAGCCTAGAAAACTTTTAAGACTAGGTATGCTATCCTAACAGGAAATATGCGAGAGACACAACAAAGCTTTAAATAGGAGTGAAATTTGTAGAAATTTTGAAATTTGTAGCCCTCTTCAATATGTGCCGATAGTTCATTATCGGGCGAGATATTCGACGAAAAAGCGACGAAGACATCGCCATTTTCTTTTCGCTTGCTCTCCAGCAGTTGAAAACAAAATGTCGATGTCACAGACGGCGAAGTCGACTAATTTACATTTCTTTAGTTAATTTGAATCTAGTTTATATGTAAAAACCGCAAGCTATGATATTATTAAAACATGTTGCGCACAGAATTAATAATAAGCCTATATAGAAACTTTTGAAACTAGGAATGCTATCCTTACTGTAAATATGCTAGAGACAATAAAAAGCTTTAAATAGGAGTGAAATTTTAGAAACTTATTCAAATGATTATTGATAAGCTTTTTTTAATGATCAAGTCACGGTCTAAGTATTTTTGGCGCCTAGAGGCGCCCTTGAACGAGTGCGGCCCTTTATATCGAAAGAAACTGCAATTCAAATTTATAACGCTTTAATTATGCCACATTGATTAATGCAGCCCTGTCTGGGACATCCTCGGAGACCCAGGGGCAGTTAGTGGGGCGAAACGAAGGAAAACCGGGCAGAAATCGTAGCGACGAAAGTTTTCAAGTTCGTGCCGTACTTGAAAACTTTCGTCGCTACGATTTCTGCCCGGTTTTCCTTCGTTTCGCCCCATTAACTGCCCCTGGGTCTCCAAGGATGTGTCTGGGACTGTTTGAGTGGTTACTTGTCTGAGTTATAAGCCCCATCTACCCAAACCAAGCACCAATTATTTGAAACGAAGCTTCTCTCACAACGGGGCTGTTATGGAATAACCTGCCCAAATGCCTAAAAATGCTGTATCTGTTAATAATTTGAAGCAAATCATAAAGAAGGTAGCTGATATATCGGATTCCCACACGGCAATCATGTAAAGCAGTTGTAATTAGTTTTAGTTTTTTACTTAAGCTTAATAAACTGATGTTTTTCCGTGTTTAAATAAAGTTTGCATTCACGTTTACGTTCACATACATTATACACTAAACATGCAGTATCGGGCGTCACTGGAAACAGGAAGATTCGAAGAAACTAAACAACACTATACTTTCCCGAGAGGTCACAGTTGTAAAACAAAAACCAAAAGAAGCTAACGAAAACTGGACCCAACAAACGTCATTTTAAACACCTAGCTCCCTCAGGCTTAATACATGGCTAGGAACTGAACCAATCGAAACGCGCGTTAGATCAAAGCTCGCATTTTGAAACCGCACTACTCAGAGTGGATGAACGTATAGTTCTGACTCATTACTTAATGGAACGATAAATTGCGATTTCCATACAAAACTTATCAAACTTTTCCAGCTGCCTGATAAACCTTTCACACAGCTAAAGAAGAAAACATTAAAACATCAGGAGGCCCTGACTGCGAATATCGAGAATCGTCGGACAGGCTCGAAAAATCCTAAAGCTTTGCCTGATCATGAAGAACACCTTTGGGGAACTATGTTCGAAAATATTATTCTTATCTTATATGAATTTATAGTTTTCGAGAAATTAAAAAAAAAACACTAAATTGTGGTTTTACCCGATGAAATATGCAAAAATACACGTAAAATTTGCAAAGTTCTCGATATTGCTATTAATGATCAGAAGGCAATTTTCAATGCGATGAAACAAAATAAACTTAGAATGACAGCGTTACCTTTCTTATTTCAGGTTTTTTCAGCTGCACCTAGCCTTTGAGGTTTCCATCGCGTTTTGAAATATTGCTATATCAAGCACTTCGGGAAGCGGCAGAATTTGAGAAACTTTTAAGGCTTAATCAAAGGCTCTAAGAGCAAAGTCGTGAATGTGGTATTTAAAACTGACAGCCAGAATAAGCCAATATTTTAAATGTTTGCTGAGAAATTACAATTTTTGTAATTGTAAGTGATAGTTGAAACATGTTGAAAACACCTTTTGACAGCCTAGCCTCATGCAGAGTTCAGTGATGTGTTGTATTGCAGGATATTGTTTTGGTAAATCTATAAATGAATTCAAAATACTATCATGCCTTGTTAAAATAACCTGTAGGACAATGCAAACCATCAAGTGTAAGCAATTTTTTTATTTATCACTATTATGAATAAAAGGGGGCAAATTGCAAACCGCTAGCTACAACCCTGGACATGTACAGAAACCAACTACTTGGATGCTTACAAAAATAATTCACGAGTGCAATGATACACCCCGAACTAATATTTCCCCTTTTATGCAAGACCATGTGTATGAAGAAAAAAAATATTTTAGGGACTGATCTATAATAGTAATACTGTGTCAAGATACTGTGTTTACAGATGTAGTCTGCCTACAAAAGCAAAGCAAATATATCATTCACATAACTACCTAATGAGCTACGAATATCAGAGGATATTTTGAACTTCGTTAACGAAAGTGAGACTACAAATATAAAATATTACTAGAACAAAAACTTGATGAAAGTGCAAAATGATCGATCGAAAGACGAAGCAAGCCAACAACTATGTATTGCTTATATCTTTTATTGTTTCGAAAGGCATCTCTTTTATTTTGCTGATTGAGACCAATCTGTAGTAGAAAATACAGCCTAAATCATTACTTACCGACTATTTGATCGCATTTCAATGAAAGATAATTTGATATCCGAGGACTTTCGAAATTAGCTATTGATCGGCGTGTAAGGAGGAGGGGGTATATTGGGGGTATATTGGTATACCACTACCCCCCCCCCCCCCCTGGCTGGGTCTGCATTTGGAGATCATTTGAATGTGTATACTGAATTACCCATGACTAGGTTTAAAACCAGATTCGAGACAACATTTTGGAGAGTGTACCAAATTTAAATGTGTCTTGTTGGGTACCCCAACACTGATTAATATAATTTAAAACGATAAACATTCACCCATTCAATGTACATATGGAAATATCACTGGGATTTTTTTAGTCTGTTAACCTTTGTCTCAACAGATACATGGAAAAATAATTTAGAACCTTAAAAACACTTATTTTGCTACATCAATGTCGACGGTCAAGAATAAGTGATTCTTCTCTTTAACTCTTGCCACAAGAGTGACCTTTCCTTTTCAGTTCTTTTGATGACGTCTCTGTTTTCAGTTGCTCGTCTCCCAAGATATGCAAGTGCCTCACCCACTGGGCCGTAAGGAACTGACTTGTATACGCTAAAGCCTTTTTGCCCTACAAAAAATTGGCAAAATAAATGTAGAGTTGCTGAATTGACAGATATCAGTAATTTTCATTTCTCATTATGGCCATCCAGCTAGATATAAAGATTGCTTCAGAAATTTCCTGCCACTGTAATAATATAGTGTGTCACCACAGTACTTGAAAATGTATTATTGCACCCTGTCAAACCAATTTTGCAAATTTATCCTCACCTAAAAGGAAAGAGATCTGATCACACATTCCGAAGCTTTGTCCAAATGAAACCTTTCCAGCATCTTGTGCTATTCCTAGCTCCTTCATTCTGTTAATTCAAAAACATAGGCAGTGATAACCCTAACCTTCATCGACTTTAGGGCATTATATAAGATTAGAACTGTCAAAGTGTCACATAACATTTAAGTAATAATCTTGCAATGGATTAAACAACTGGGCCACTTAATATGCGCTTTGGGAAACATTACTTTACACAATCCTTCAAAGTTAATGGGTGATTCCCGAAAAATATCCATACCCCACCACGGGCGGCATCAACATTTTAACCCCCCCCCGCCCCTTGACTTCGGAAATTCTAAAATGCGTTATCCCCCATGCCCACCGAAATTCCATAATTGTTAACTCTCCCGTTTAGATTTTACGTTTCTTCACCAAGCCCTTTACATTTCCCGGCAGGTTTCGCAAAGACACCAAATTATCAAATGACTCGATTCTAGGATGAAAATACGACCTTCATTAACTTTACATTGCCCCAAACTGGTACAGAACATTAAAATAAGAATATCATGTGTTATTATTCAACACGCGCTCTGTCCATATATGGACAAATAGTCTGGGAGCAAATGTCATAATAAAAGGTCCCTTGGGAATATTTTGCTGAAAGCAAACCACTAGTCTAGAAATGTTATTTGGGACCTAGTAGACATGAAAAGTTTTGGTGGCAACTTTGCAACTTGCCCAGACGGGAATTATGGGGGTTCGAAATTCTGACACCTGAAGACCAGCATGGAAACGAGGCTGGACAAAATGTTATTGATATCTGTCATCCGTACATAACAGATGTCCTGCGAAGATTCGTCCCAAGCCTTGTAAAGCGCTGCATAATGACAGTTTTTCTATCTGCAAAATGTGTTTCGTTGACAAATAGTTGAATAATAAAACAACTATCCTGCTTAATCTTGCGGAATATCGTCTGATTTTAGCCAACTCGGCCTACGGCCTCGTCGGCAAAGTATCAGGCGAAATTCCGCGCGATTTCGCAGGATAATTGTTAAATGTACCTGTGTACACTCGGAAGATATCCGCCATCTTGAATTTGGACGAATTTGGGCCTTCAGGGTCAGTAGTCGCTTCCGATCCCACGGGCTTCAAAATGGCGTCTCGAAGCAGTCAAAAGAGCTTCGCACTCCACTGAATGGACTAAATATTTTGTGGACCCGCTTTGACGAGAAAAAAAAGAGTGAATTAAGAAACTCATCAACGTTGAGGCCTCTGGAGCTTGATGTACAACCCACATTTTGTCGGTTTTCTTCTGTAAAAGGAACGCAAACACATGTCTGATCGATCGATACTTGTCTTGTATTGTGTTTCCACGATGCCTTCGCCAGTTCGTGCTTTATTTACGAGTTAGTAGTCCACAAAATTAGTGTTTTCAAGGCACAGAGTCTTGTCTGTCCCCTCTGGAAATCCAAGATCTGAAACTATGGCTTCCGAATTCCAGTTCAAAGAACCTCCCTTTGCCTTCCCTGCTACCCCACCTCGCGCGCGTGCTTCTCCCTTTGCCACGTGTAGACGACTGGGGACGAGTCATTCCCCTTGCCATCGGAATTCCAAGATGCCGCTCGTGGTATCGTATGGATATTTTCTGGAATCACCCATTTAAACCCCTGATCCTAATTAATCTCCTATAAATGAGAGGGTCAGTGAAATTAACCGGTGCATTTAACTACCTTTGCACAGCAATTTTAACTGATTCTTCATTATGTGAGGCGACCATAACTTCTGCTGGAGTACAACTAACTTTCTGTAGCACAGTTTCAACCACTTGATCATACATTCTACATGTATCTTCATAACTGTTATGTATGGGGTCATCATAACCCATGCCGGCCGCTCGATTTCTCTCCTGTGTCATATAAGCTCCACGCACAATCTTGGCACCAAAGTGAAAACCTAGTTTGTCCATCAGTTCTAAATTGGCTTTCAGTCTGTCATGGGTGTCCTGTATTAGATTGGGTAAAATGGGAATTTTGAACAGTTAATAGGAAAATGAAAATATACACAAATTGTGAGAAAAAAGAAAAAAGTGAGAGCCCCAAGACAACACGCCCCCAATATAGCGCCCCTGGGATTCTTACGCGGGATGCGTTTGCTTGCATTCTAAAACCTTTGGTAGCGCACGGTTTAAGAATGAGAAAAATACAGCCAGCCAGAAGAGAAGAGCTTCTCTTCGTTCTGGTGCTGGACCTGGAGCATTTTTATTGACGACCACAACATTTCCTGCTGCTCCGCATTCGGTGGTATATCATGACATCATCAAAAGAACCCTGGTCCACTGAGCCGCGTTTTCAGTGGTAGTGCGTTGCAATCAAACGTTTCGACATTACCGATGCTTTCCAAAGCAAATTGTTTTCTTTTCAAGATTTTGGGGAGCTTGAGTCGCTAAAAAAATGATATGCTCGACCGCGAGTACACTGTGCGAGCGATGAAGTACTTTCCCCGACAAAATTAAATTTTGGCGGGAGATTATTCACGTGTCATATTATGAATACATTTTCATATGGTATCCACTGTCTTTGTTTTCTTCGCAATTTTTTTTTTTTTTTTTTTTACAAATCTTCGTTTTTTATAAGCAGATCTTCGTTTTACGGATTGGAACGGTTTGAACGTTTATTCAGTGTAATTCGAGTTTTGAAAGTTTTATGTCCGAGTGTCATTTTGAAGTATTTTGTCTCTCCTATAAGTAGATTTCTAAACTTTAGCCCAAGGTTGTGCTGTACATGCAATATTTGAGTGTTCTAAAGGTTTTTCTATTTATTACCAAATATTAAGCTTGTTAATTTAATTCAAATTTTTGACATATCCCTGTAAATACCAACATCATACCTTTCTGTAGCATTGATAAGTATTGTAGACCCAGGGAACATTCTTGTTGTACTTGTATTGAAGTGCTAACACCAGCTGATTAATTGAGGCCTGGAGATATGTCTGCTCTGCGTCAATCACCAACCGTACATTGCGGTTTATGCATGCCTACCAAAAATATTCATTTGTTTTGTTTGCTGTCAAAATATGGTTACATCAAGTAGACTTACAATCATATGTTCTGATTGTAAGTGACCTTTACAATTTGTCAAGATACACCTACCTTGGCAAATGTGTCCAGTCTTTTCAATACATTGTTAAGATGTTCATTTTGGTTTTCTTTCAAAACAGTCAGCTGCAAAAATAAGCACAAAGAAAAGAATCAAAGCATTTATTGATGAAACTATGATAATTAATTATATATATGTCAACATAACTTTTGTAAACATTATGATTACTAACAATTCAATTTAAAAGTTCTAACGTTGACTTGTGTTGAACATAACACTACGCTCATAATAAACTTTTGCAAGACGTTTCAACCGAAAACCTTCGGTCGGTTACACATTTGTACGCGAGCGAGTGCACGCGAACACTGCGCGAGACTGGGAACAGTTATGTAAGTGATATATAAATATCCATGCAGAGATGTTAAAAAACTTTGAATGTCTTCTCCTGACTGCAATTTTAGTATTTTTCGTTTAGATGAAGACTGTTCTCTTACAAGATTTAACAAGAGAACGGGAACGTCAGTTGACGATGGCGCGCACTTTAAAAATGTCCATATATGGGTGTTTTTATGCGTGCGCTGCCCATATATGGGTAGTTTTAATGCGCGCGCCGTCGTCAACTGACGTTCCCGTTCTCTCGCTAAATCTGTCTGTTTAAGGTCGCGGGGGATACCAACTGCATGAATAAATTCATGAAGGGAAATTTCGCTTGACCTGCATCTTTTAAAACGCTTATTTCTTAGCTGTTATGGGTGCGATTAAGCTTAAACTTTACAGAGACATAAAGAAATGATGAAAGATTGCGAATGTCATCTTTTATTTGATAGATTGCATTTAACGGCGATGTTATAGCCTCGTTAGTGCCAAATTGGGAAAAACATGATTTTGTGGCAGAGTTTGCGGAACAAGTAGGAGACAGCACACTGTGATCTTGTCAAAAGCTAATCAGTCAATACCTCTAGAGTGTCATAACAGAAGCAGATTTTTTAATTTAAAGTTTGTCAGAAAGTTATGGCGGTTTAAGTGCGCAAATATGAATTTAATGTCTTCTACCTCTTTCTAAAAGCGCTCTTTTAAAATTCCGCTTCTGTTATGACACACTACAGTATTCATAGTTTACCTATCTGCAGTGGCAAGTAATGAAGTTCTGTATCCGTGCTGTATTCTATGCCACAAAATTGTCGGAAAAGTCCAAACTTTGAGATTTCCGAAGGTGTCCCGACCTAAATACGATCATTTCGTCAAGGAGAGATGTAATTATGGTAATTATATTCCACGCTTTTATGGTGAGAACAATGCGTTTTTAAAAAGGGCACCATTGTTTATGCCAAATATTTTGTGATTACTCTGAGTTGCAGATATATTCAAATTTAAATGAAAATAAGCTCAAAGACTTCCTACAATCTATATGAACGTATATCGCTAAGTGTTGTTTTAAATTAGTTAAAATATAAATGAAACAGGGATTTTTTACAAATCACACGCACGCGCCCATATTTTTGTCCAGTCATAAATATCTCGTAAAGTTGTCGATGTCAGTCGTTGTACTTCGTGCATACGCTTTAAATAAATGCATAATGATGAGCCTAAGGTGTCCCCCGCGACCTTAACGCGTGACTTCACCTTTATCTTCTTGTCAAAGCCTTCTGCAAACCTTTTGATGTCCAGTTTTGCTGGCAGCTGTGAGCTTGTCTCATATGGAGTTAAGTGTTCATTCAGTACATTCTAAACAAAACAGAAATTTATGACTTATTACATTCAGATTTTGTAAACACAAGCACCAACAATGACAACAAACTTAAATCAATTGTTCTTATGACACCCTGGGAAAGGGTCAGGAGGGAAGCGAAGTATGCATGTTCCCATTTTAATCATGCAGTCAAACCTTTTGGAATTTTGACACATAAGGATCTTTTTTAACTATTCTTCTTTAGTAAATTTTTGGACCGGCTCCTGAGCTCTTTGTGTATAAATTTAAACTATGCTTATAAACTATGACTGCAGGGACCGCACAGGAAAAATTTGAGGGGGGGGGGGGGGGATTAAACTCGAATGCGGAAGCGTGAGCCAAGTAGGGGGGGGGGGGGTGGGGGGTCCAAGTGCATGCTTTCAATTTCTCTTAGATACCGTAAATATTGCATTTGAATTTAAATAATTTCAATGTTTAGCGCTTAAAATTGTTTTGTAAAAGTATTGCAAATTTAATTTCATTAATTTGTTGTTTGACTAATAAACTTACAAGTAGCATAGGGCTGCATACTGCAGTCACTTTCATTTGTGAAAATCCTCCTTCCTCTGTAAAACAATAAACAAAGTAATAATCAGTAAATAAGAATAAATTTGTAAAAAGATGGAAAGGACAAGGGTGGAAGTGTGAAAGGAAAAAGTGGAAAGGAAAGGGATGAGAAAGGGCAATTAAGAAAAGGGGTGATGTGGCAAAAAAGAGAATGAAAGTGAGAATTAAGTAAAGGAATGTGAAGTGCCGTAAGGCTGGGTTTTGTGGTCACATTTTTCTTATCCTAATAAATTTTGAACTGATCAGTAATTTAAAATTTGAAAGTATATGTCTATTATTTAAACCTTGACTGGTCTCTTATAATTAGCAATTAACACACCTGTTTTTCCAATGCAGTCAAGGATTGCTTCTGCATTTCTTTCAAACAAAGCCTCCCTGTAAGTATTTGAAACATGCATACAATGTTATCAGTAACATGCAATAATTAGTATACTAGTAAAAAAAAATTCAGACCTTGGTAATCTTTAGTGCTGACTGTAACTAGTCTGATCAACAAGCAGGGACGGCAGATAAATTTTTTCAAGTGGGGGGGGGGGGGACTGACTAGTGACTTGAACTGGGGGGCTTAAAAGACTCTTCTCTTAGTAAGTCTTTATTTTTTAGGAAATTCTGGGGGGGGGGGGCATCCTGGCTCCGATCTTGTAATATAAGCCGAGTCTCTTTTTTTTTCTACACCAACTTTACTATCTATATAACCTCACCTGTCTCTAAAGTTATCATAGTCAGAAGAGAGATCCTCTTCATTTGGTACGCACATCATAGTTCCTATCCCACGTTCACGCAACATTTTAATTGTATCCTGGATAGCTGGCAAAGTCTCTCCAGCCACAAACTGGCTGTACATAGTTTTACGTAATAAAAATTCAAACAGTGTTTTTCCAAGCACTCTTTGGCCAAAGGACATGAGCTGTAGAAAAAGAATAAGGTAATATATGTCTGTGTCTGAGCCAAAACTGGCCCACAAAGCTGGAGCTAATAATATCCCGGTTTCCATAGCATTTACTAGGAGTATTGCTACTCCCTCCTGGATGGGATGCTAGTCCAATCGCAGGTTACCTCTCAGCAGTAAATCCTCTCTCCTGGGTACGTAAGAGAGAGAAACTGTGAGAGCAAAGTGACTTGCCCAAAGTGTCCTAAGTGTTGCAGTGTTAATATTTTCTCTGTCTGTACTTGTTAAGTTGATTAGTATATTTCAGATTGTATTTGTGTTATTTAGATTTATTTGATTTGTAGTTTAGTCGGGTCAGGGGAGGGTTTTTTTGGGATATTTTTTAGGGGGCTGGGTGTGGGTGTTTTAACCAAGTAGGGGACTTATGTCCTATTGTTATAAGCACCTGTTCTTGTACGAATCCTTCAATAAATAAATAAATAAATGAACACAATGCCATTCCCCGGCCAGGGCTCGTTCAACCCGGACGGGCAGTTCAACTCGGAGTCAAGCACACTAACCATTAGGCCCCAGCACCTCCCACATAGGGGGGGCACTCCCATATATAAGCTATATAGGTATGTGCCGCTGTGAAGAATATGGTTTTCAAGGAGTTTAGTCTAGAATAGGATATAAAAATCAGAGAATTTTTGTCTAGAATAGGGTATCATTTGCTGAGAAACTGATTTAAAAAGAGGTATGAAGAATTAAGTCCAGAATAGGAATAGAAATGCAGAAGAGAAAAAGGCTTCCCTTAACACGTGAATAAAATCATTATCAGTCAACATTGTTGACAGATTTGGTTTTCCATTAAAGACACTTATATAGTGATGCAGTTCTAAAAAGAAGTGAGTCTGGGATAGGGTAGGGATTTTCGGTATCTACTCTAGTATATAAACCAGCTGAAGATGGTCTGGTATAGGGTAAGGGCTTTGTTGAGAGACTTTTAACTGGCAGAATAGGAAATCAGTACTGTCATTTCAAACTGTCAGGGGAAATAAAAAGTTCAAAATGGTGGGAGATTGAAATAGCTGCTAGTAAGCGACTAAAGGGCAAATACAAGGGTAGGGGTTTTAGCTCCAAATAACAGGGAATTCAAAATAACCAAGTTCAAATTAGCGGGGTGTTAATGTAAGGGGTGCACGTGGTGAATGGTACTTCATAAACTGCCTGTCTCGCAAAATTTTAGCCAAATTTCAGGGGCTCGTTGTCTCGAATTTAATTCTTTGATGCCTTCTCGCAGTCTCAATTTCTTTGGCAAGGCTTAAAAGGTCTCGGGCTCACAGAAAAGAAATCAGTCTCACCGTCTCGCAAAGTCTCGCATTTACCATTCGCATTGTAAACATTTTATACAACTGAAAACTGGTACGATGGGATGGCTGCAAAAAAAATCCTGCCTTCCTCCTTTCCAAAAAAGGGAAGAAAACATTGTGTTGTTTCTAAAAAAAATGTCGTTTGTTATTTATGGTTATGCAGGGGGTTCTCATGGGGTGAGCCGGGGGTGGGGGGGGGGGGGGGGTGAGGTAGGTTGAACACTAGGTTGAAATTCAGGCAACACAAATGTTTCTATAAACTAATGGCTTTTTATGCTGTAGATATCGCTGCTTCTCCAAGTGCGATCTGATAGCATTCAAGCTTAGCACTAATATATGAAAGTGAAAACCATAAGCTAATCCTTATACGTACCACCATACTCTTTCTTGCCACAACATCATACGAACACAGTTTGAGAACGAAAAGGGAGCGCAGTATATCGCTTGTTCTCTTAACAGCAAATATGGGAGTGTCATCGTTGAAGAGAACTTCCTCTTCAGCCACATTATTCCCGGGAGAATTGTGACCAGCACTTGTCGAAGGAGTCTGAATTACGTGTGCCCGAAATAGAACTGCTGCGCTTCGAAAGAAGCGAACGCGTGATCGAACGAAAGAAATGTCGCGAATATGTCTCAGATTTGACATAATGACTAGCTGGTAGCAAGTCGTTCATAAGAAACTCAAACGTATCATGGTTTACTTAGTAGATTTCTCAGTGAAAGTCTGTGATGAAAGCTGCGTAAAGATATTTGTGTTTGACCAGTTGCAAACCTGTTTTTCTTGCTGTCTGGCATGTTCTCCCACACACTTGGCAGTCCTCCAGCATTTAAAGGGTCGGGCTGAGTATCAAGCGTGGCTGTCCGCCAAAATAGGTACATATTTCAGTCCTTTAGTTTTACCAGAAAGGGGAAATCAAACATGTAGAAAAATAAATAACTAAGGCAACCACAATTTAAAGCGAACGGACAGAGTGCTTGCGTGACATCATGTTTGGAAAGTAAATCACGCAAAACGGTTTCAGATTTCTAGTCACGCACGTATAAATAATAATAATAATAACTTTATTTATCCTGGAAAACCGGTCAGTCAATCAAGGAGATTGACTGGTATCAATCGGTGGCCAGTATAAAAGCATAAAAATTTACAAAGCATAAAATTTAAAAGCATAAAAAATTACTAGCATAAAATTTAAAATTACAAATCTAAAAAACTGTGAATATATATACAAAAATTAAAATTTAAATTGTACACGTGTGATTTGCACTGTCCATGTTCATGAGATGACTGTATGTTTTGCCTTTAAATTGTGTAAGTGTTGCGAGCTCGCGAATCTCTCTTGGCAGTTTGTTCCAGGCACTCGCAGCCGAAAACCTAAACGAGGTCTGTCCACATTTGGTATTAACTTGTGGTAGATCTAACAGTGTTGGATCTCTAAAAGATCGACAATGTCTCTGCGATCGTTTCATTAAATAACCTGTCAACTGTTTAGGGCAGTTAATGTTGTTAATTATCTTGTAAACATATTGTAGCTTGATGAAAAGACGTCTACTGTGAAGTGATAATAGCTGTAATTTGATGCGCATCTCCTGAGTACATGTCTTACGGTCAGCATGCAATAGGCGAGTCTGCCTTTTGGTCGAGGGTCGAGGGTCGAGGGTACATTGTCGAGGGTGAGGGTAGTATGTCGAGGGTAGGGTCGAGGGTAAAAATTTTTCCCATAATTAAAAAAAGAGATACAAAAAATGTTTTTTCGTATTTTCTAATTTTCGAATAAAAGAAGAAAATAAGAAGGTAATCCTAAACCTTTCAAATGATTTCCATGTGTGATTGACGGAATGGAAAGAGTGCCATGACACCGTGGTGTACTATGCGGTGCCAGGAAGATTTCACTTCATACCAATAATTCCGCATAAGAACTTTTTAGATGAACAACGTCTCTAACAATACGAAAGAATGAAGTAACTTCGAAATCTAATCATACAGAAAAAAAGGCAGTGCATCCGAAAGACACCGAGAAATATAATCCGACAGGAAAAGAACATATCTGAAAACCATTAAGCCAAAAAGCAAATATTAAATGTCGAAGAAAATTACTAGATAATCCACATGTCTAGTGAGAATCAGGTCAGTATTCGGTAGTTGAGCTATCTGTTGAATGTTCAACATAACTTTGGCCGCCAGAGCGAGTCAGTATGGCAACGCTGCCCTGCGGACAGGCGTGGCGGCCGGAAATCGATGAAAACGTCTGGAATCACTAGTAAAAAATCACATAAAGATCCATAAATTGTTCTCGCAATACCTCACAACTGTTTAGATTGCTAAAAGTCGCAGGATGAGCCATTTTAGATGTACGTGCCTGACAGACTTCTGGCGGCCATCTTGATGCCGTGCAGCCTAACTAAATAAACCGCCTGTTCTGCAGGCTAGATGTCGTGTGGCGTAAAAACTCCTGAATGAATCCGGAGAATGAATGGCGGGCTTTTTTAAAGTAGTTTCCCTTCTCCTGTACTTTAAAGATAAATTATGCTATTCATCCTGAAACGGGGGCCACGGCATCCACCAAGAATGATTAGAATGCGAAAAGTGTGGGTCTTGAAGCGAACAACATCTCTGAGACGCTGGCATTGTGTTATCTGATGCGCAATTTTTTACGGCGACTTTAATTTTTAGTCCCCTGTGCTTATTCGAAAATTAGAAAATACGAAAAAAAATTGTATCTTTTTTTAATATGGGAAAAATTGTTACCCTCGACCCTACCCTCGACATACTACCCTCACCCTCGACAATGTACCCTCGACCCTCGACCAAAAGGCAGACTCCTCTAAATGTTGTGCTCTAAAGGCTGGCTTTCACGGGTGACGGAGCAAGAGTCGGAGGTATCGTTAGAATCGGAGTCGTTAGAGCGCTTACGACCTAGTGAAATATGAAAATCGGAGTCGTAAGCGGAGTCATGAGCTCGACGTAATCGGAGTTGGAAGAATCAGGAAGTTTTCATTTTCTTCGGATACTGTTGCACATGATCTGGTAGCCTGTTCGAGGCGTTCGGTTAGTTGGGAAGCGGTGCAAGAAACGGCAAGCAAAAAAATGGGGAGGGGACTAAGGCGCCCCCCTCCGCTTATTTTTTTTCGCTCGCCGTTTTTCGCGCTTCCCAACTAACCGAACGCCTGGAACAGGCTAATGATCTGGAAAACTACCACCCACGTTCCCAGGGCCTCTGCGGCCATGGGAACGCGGTTGGAAAACTAGATTGACGTAATCGCAAAGCTTGCAGAAGCGGAAGAGCACAGTCACCATGTCCACAATGCTAGCTCTCAGGCCCTCAAAGTAGTTCCTTTCTGCTTGCGACTCCACCTTTTAAGTTTTCACTGGATCAAAAGTCAGAAGCGAGAATCGGATCCGTCGGTTTGGTTTTCACTATCGTAACACCCTGTGCTTCTGATTCCTTCTGATTACGACTCCGATTCCGTCGCAAGTGAAAACCAGCCTTGAAAAAAGAGCGTAACAAAATCGCCTGCTAGCAGTTTATGAGCTGTGCTAAATCATCTTTCGGACGTTTCTAACTTTGTGAACCCGTGACCCTTGTGCAAAAAGCAATACCAGACAGACGAAAGGACAGCCAGCGATCATAATGAGCTAAAATGAAAATGAGGGTAATTCTCTTGAGTCACAAAAAGCCTCAATTTTTGTGGCCAAGATACTCGAGAGATTAAGTATGACGTTTTACTTCAAACGGCAAACGCAAGCTTGCCTTTTATTTTGTTACCTCTTTATCGAATTATAATACTAACCCCTCATAAAAATAGGGGAAAAATCCCACATTCACAACAAACACAAAACTACTCATTTCAGCGTACGAACCACCTAAAGACGGCAGAAGTTGAATTTTTGCCGTTCGCGGGAAAAATAAACGTCATGCTAAATCTCTCTACTCTCTTCATCAAAGCAAAAAAAATTGAATCCTAAAATTAGTTTAACTAGTGTTAACTGTCTCACTCACGTGGGAGTACCAGCCAGGTACATCCACTTTTGTTAACCGGTAAATACCTCAGTACAAAGGACATTCAACTATTACCACGAGCAATTGAGTTGGTCTGTAGCTAGACGGGAGAACAAATATTGTCCCCTAAGGATGGGACTAGGCCCTTTCCGATCATGCAAACATTTTTTCCGGCATAATTTGGCTTGAACAGCATTTTCTTGGCACTTCTTCTCAAAAGAGAATTGCTTGCTTAATTTAGCATTTTCCGCCACTTTTATCTGCATTATTTGTTGGCAAAGGCCTAACTTTGCTTGTTTTTGGTGTTCTAACACTTCACAAGACCTTTATGAAGTTCCAATTCTCCAAGCTTTTCACATTATTTTAAATACTGCTTAATTTCATTGTAAGTGTGACTTAAAAGACCTAGCCAATCAGGGGTTAATTTTCAGAGGTTGTACCTAGTCCTTACTAAAAATCAAAACAAGATAGCGTCAGCTATTCCATCAATCAAATCAAATCAAATCAATCAATTTATTAATGTCATACGCGGGATGAGGTTGCCCTCCATATCCGAGCCAGAGGCTCATGTTAAAAGCGCATGACAATAGTTAAAATACATTATAAAAACAATAGAAACTAGTATAAGTAAAAAATAATAAAAATAATTAAAAAATTAACAATAGCTAGATTACAATATCTTATGAGTAAGAAAGTCAAGAAATACCAGATACACTTGAGAAATATAAACAAGTGTTATATAGGTATGAAGAAACAGAAATATGTTTTTCACTTTGTTCAGATAACGTAAAACACGCGTGATGCCTTATTTTGTATGTACAGTAATTAAAACTCTCTCTTAACGGACACCTTTACAAGACGGACACCTGGTGTTGGTCCCGTCCCTGCCGTTTTTCAATCAATTTACTGTAACTAAACTTCCTATTAGAGAGAGTTGCCTGTATTCAAAATTAAACAAAGCACTTCTCATACCAAAGGAGCATAATTTAAAAAAAAAGCAGGCATAATTTGACAACTTTTTTGGACAAAAAGAAGAAAACGAACATTGCAAGGAACATAAAATGCCTGTTTTACTAGCATAATCGGGAAGGGCCTAAATGGGACACGGCTTGCTTATAGCTAGCTATGATTAGCATTACGATTGTTGTGAGTATGCTAGACTAACCAATATAAAATATTGCCCTTTACTGACTTAATTTGCATCGTTGATGTAATTAAAGTCTTGTATCGCTCTATTAAACGATTAAGTTTTCCTTTCTTGCCACCGATCGTGAGACTAACATTTTGCACTATTTTCCCAAATAAATTATTGAGTTTAAGACCGTTACATGAATAGTAAATATCTCATAAAAACTTAGAACAAATTGTCTAAGTTATAGGTAAAGCGGCCAACTGGAACTTACCTTCATACTATTGAGCACGAAAGTGTCGTACGAACATAGCTTCAACACAAACATTGCTCGTATCAGTTCACTGGTCTGTTTAGATCTGTATGAAGTCTGTAGTTGATTCCACTCGAAAGTGAGCTCTGAGTCCCCATAATTGCCATTTTCTTGAGTGAAAATTGTCCCTTCATTTGCTGTGGTGTATTTAAGCCTGGTTTGAGCTCGAACCGCTACAATACGACCATGAAAAATACACTTCTCTGTTTTCCCAGCTGTGGACCCGTACGATATGCGCTGATAGTTCATTAACGGGCGAGATATTCGACGAAAAAGCGACGAAGACATCGCCATTTTCTTTTCGCTTGCTCTCCAGCAGTTGAAAACAAAATGTCGATGTCATGGAAGACAAAGTCGACTAATTTGCATTTCTTTAATTTATTTGAATCTAGTTTATATGTAAAAACCGCAGGCTATGATATTATTAAAACTGGTTGCGTACGGAATTAATAATAAGCCTACAAAACTTTTAAGACTACAATCCGAGACATAACCTCTTGGGAAGGTTGCACATATACACCGCAATTTCAAAAACTTCGACATAAATGTAGTCTCTAGGTACCTACACAAGATGTTTGGCCCCCCCTCTCCCCCATATCAATGTTGAAGTTTTTCTGAACATTATCATAGACAATATGCTGTGATTGAGGTCTGTAGGTAGACTTCAACATTGAATGAGGGGGGAGGGGAGCGAAAACTTGACGACCTTCCTAAGGGTATTGACGAGGATTGTAGGTATGCTATCCTAACAGGAAATATGCGAGAGACATAACAAAGCTTTAAATAGGAGTGAAATTTTTTAAACGAATTCAGATGCTTGATATGCTTTTTTCAATGATATTAAAGTCACGGTCTAAGTATTTTTGGCGACAAAATAATAATCATACATTATACATGCTGTATTGGACGTCTCGGGAAACAAGAAGATGCGAGGAAACGAAACAAAACTAGACTTTCCCGAGAGGACACATTTTATAAAACGAAAAAATAACAAAAACTAAGGGACGGACCATTATTTTTTTGAAGGGAGGAATGAAAAATTTTCCTTTGCAAACTTTTTTTTTAGTTTATGCATCTCTGCAACATTTTTTTTAAAATTCAAACTATGTTTTGTCATACATATCGTGTCTTTCTAGGACCTGCAAACAATTTTTTCAATATCTTTCATACCCCCCCCCCCCCTCCAAAAAAATAATGGTCTGTCCCTAACGAAAACTAGATCTAACCAACATTATTTTAAATATCCTCTGTGAGCTTAAAACCAACAAAAAGACGCGTTAGATCCAAATTAACGGCCAGCGCGGATTAGCCGCGTTAATTGGTTTCGAACAACAAGAATTAGATACGAGTAGAATTTTAGCATTTTTCGCCCAACAAGCTAAAATCGCTAAAATTAGGAACCGCTAACAATATTAACCTTGAGGTATATTTTTTAATTTTGAAACCGCACTGCTCAGAGTGGATCAAGGCACAGTTCCGAATCATTACTCAACGGGACGGTAAATTGCGATTTACGGTACACACTTTTCAAACTTAACTGTTCCAGCTTCCTTTTAGAACCTTTCAAGGCAAGAAGCATAAAGAGCTCATAAAAGAAGAAAAGGAAAGGTGTGAGGTAAAATAAAGTTGCAATTTTCGACAAAACAATACTGAATAAAACATATTCTATACACAAGGGAGAAAGAAAAAGGGAAAAAATTCAACATGGCCAAGGTGGAGGGAACCGGAGGAAAAGGGAAAAACGCGAAACCTTGCGCAATATTTTGCAACAGAAAACGCAAAAACCCAGAATTGGACACGGCACGGGAAGTTTACACCGTTTGTCTCCCATCATTCATTCACCCAAGAAGTACCATGTTTAAAGCTGATTTCCAGTCCGTACTGCGCAGACTCGGAGTTTGTTTTCGTTTTTGTTTTGAGTTGGTTGAAACGTTACACTTCGGTGACAGCATACATGAAGTTTTTTAAGTCCGCCATTACAGTTCGTTTCGTTCAAGAATTTCCGATGAGCTGAAACGTCGGTTTGAAATAGCGTCAAGGTTCTTCTACTCGTTATTATTTGTTCTGCAAGGATATCTGGCGTTAATAATGAAGAAAAAGGTAAGTTTGTCGCGCAATTTTTAGTTTTGCTTGTAAACATTGCTTCGTGGTGGGCTCACATAAACATTGCAGCCGAGATTGCGCAGTACGGACTGGAATTCATCTTTAACGCCAACAATTCTCCATCTTGCCACATTGTCTTCTCTCTCATGCGCCATCCTGCAGTCGCAAAATGTAGCAACCTTGATCCCAGAGCCCTCTCCACCCTGGGAACGAGGTTGAGCTAGGTTGAAGCGTGTTGCGGCTTGAGAATGAGACCTCAACGAAGACTAAACGAAGGCCGCCTATTTTAGAGCTCTTTAGACTCACTCCAACCCTCCTCTGTTTTCCGAATCCAAGATGGCGGTGGTGGCTTGGCTTTGTTGTAGTTCAAATTGTTTTTCAGGTAAATTTGTTTTAACCAGGTTAGTGTTTTCAACTGAAAGAAAACACTCTTATAAAACAAATGAAGTCAAAATGTTTACAATGATTGTAAGAGTCTTTAATACCATCAGATTATAACAGATTAACCTGGGTTGTAAACAAATTAACCTGAAAAAATTGACCTGCAACAGCTATTCTCCTTGAAGATACAAATGCCAGGAAATACTAGACAACAATCAGTTTTTGCTCAAAAGTGACGTTTATTGCACAACGTATTTACATGAGTGTTAAAAAGTAAATGTGAAATTGAAGACCATCACAAACAAAAAACTCTTTCAAAAATACTATTTAAATTGCCATTTGCTGGGTTATCATCAAGTGGCCACCTTTAGCGGGATCTTCCGAATTCTTTGACTGCAAGGGAAAAGAGACAAAGTTAGAAGGAATACAACATATGTCGTACAATCATCCCGTTTTGCCTTATCACCGACTTGTTTTCGCACTAGTTTTTGTATTTTCATCCATTGATTGAGAACCCGGAGATACCTCCTACAGTGCACTATACGGGGAAGGGGGGGGGGGGAGGGGTTTGGGTGGGGGGATCGGCTATGGCTGAAGGTACATGCAAGGGTAGTAGGAAATTCTCCTTTTCGTGGGCTTGCCAAAGTGGCCTACGTTTGCCCGACAGTTAAACGAAAAAGAGGAGCTGATTACAGTCAGAGAAAGATTCGAAGCATCCGCGCGAGACATTGAAAAAAAAAAATTATACAATGTATTCTGAAATTTCAACATCCTTCCATGAATCAAAGATCCGTTTGGTCATCGACTTCAGGCGTACTTCTGGCTCGTATAGAAGCAAGTTGGAATGCCCTCCCAATGTAGCATCAAATCCCCAGAACGTGCATAAAAAAGAAACGTTTGGCAATGAACTTTTTACCTGGATCCTGTTTGTGGCCCACTAGACTGCGTCTTGGACACAACTGCTTGTTGCGACGCGCGGAATTGATGATCTAACTTGGAGAAAATACCTCCTAGGAACTAACAAAAAAGAGAACAAAATTAACACAAGTAGCTATGATGTCACTCTTGGAGATAAAACAATCAATCAAAAAATCAATTAATCAAATCAGTCAGTCAGTCAGTCATATTCAGTCAGTCATATTCAGTCAGTCAGTCAGTCAGTCAGTCAGTCAGTCATATTCAGTCAGTTATATTCAGTCAGTCAGTCAGTCAGTCAGTCAGACAGTCAGTCAGTCATATTCAGTCAGTCAGTCAGTCGTATTCAGTCAGTCAGTTAGTCAGTCAGTCAGTCAGTCAGACAGTCAGTCAGACAATCAGTCAGTCAGTCACATTCAGTCAGTCAGTCAGTTGGTCAGTCAGTCAGTCAGTCAGTCCACCCATTATTTTACGTGGTAGTACGCTTAGCCACAGACACAACGATTGTAAGCTAATCCAGAAAGAATGTTTGCCCACAGTTCACACGCAAATAATATCATGAAGCATTTACAACACGAGATAACATCGTGTACTCAAGGCACAGTAAACAGAAAATATTCGCGATAAACCAAAGATGATTACATATATATATAAACGTGTGAGTTGGCTCATCCACTCATGAACACAAATTACACGTGCTTTCGTCAAATTTATTCAACGTCATTACAAAGTCTTACTTCTTTGGGTTTTTGTTTACTTTCGACTTTCTCTTGTGGAGTGTAAGCCCGCTGTCGTGTCAAATAAGACACTAACTCTGTCATGCGCTTTTGATCTACATGAACGAAAGAGCGGAATGCAGTCAGTGACAATGGATCAGTAACAATGATCGCTACGAAGTCAACATACATGGGTTTACAGAATTTCATACACGGTTTTGTGCATTAGTGCCAATAAGGTTTAAAGTCAAAACACCAAACAGAACGAAAAGAACCAACTTTACCAACTGTTAAGAGTCATAAATAATAAATAATCAATTGTCATACATTATAGAGGGTCCTGAAGGGAGAGTATAAATTTTTCTCCCAGCCCAAATTTGGCCCAAACCCTATTTCCCAGCCTTGCTATTGTTTTCCCAAATTTTCAAAATCCCAGTCCCAGTTCTAATGTTTTTCTGTCTGTGATTCCCATTCCCAGTGACCAAATCCCAGTCTTAGTGACCCAAATTCCATTTTTACAGTAAAAATTTGCCCAATTCCCAGTTCCCATTTTACCCCTTTAGGCCACTCATTATATCATGGTAGCTAACATCGATATGAATCATACAAGAACATACATACAATAACAAGAACAAATTTCGTATGACTTTGAAAAACTGTTTTCGATTCGGTTTTAACCACCAGTAACTTAAAGAATCAAGCTTTCCCATTCGCTTAACCAACAAAAAGCGCGCGTTTGCCTGTGTTCGCTAAACCAATCAAATTGCTTCGTTCTCGTTGCTTGTGTTCACGCGTAATCATTTCAAGGTCGTCTACGAAAATCGCTCTAATGGGAGATTAAAATATTTCAACTCCTCCCGGGTCGTTTTGTAAAGTGTACCTACCTTCCTCACGCTGAGCGTCTTGATTCCATCGAGCAGATCGCTGTGAATCCCACTTGTAACTTTTAAATGTGCTGAAACTTTAAAAGAAAAAGAAAAAAAAAAACAAGCAACAGATTTCCAAATTGTAGAAACGCAACCGCAAGAACCCTGTACGATCAAAGTTGTTGAACGTTGGCTCACTAAAAGATTGTGATCAGTCAAAATGAAATGATAATCTTCGAAGATGTCATTTCGATCTTAAAGGGTACTTGCTCCTTAGACTGTTAAAACACTTACATGTAACAGTGCATGTAAACAGAATGCAAACGATAAAGTCAATTAATATCTTACGCACTCTTTTCTGGATGCGGAGGTGACTTTTCTTGGCGGCCGTGGTTTTTCTCGAAAAGAGACTGAAAATGATAAGAAAAGGTTACAAGCAGATAGTAAAGACGTTGTTTAAGTTTTGTACACAACAGCAACAAGTTTCTCCAATAACTAGCCAGAGATTGGCCTTCTAAAACCCAGTGAGTAGTGAAACTCCGAAATAACGAAGTACCCAGGGACTAGAAAAATGTTTTCGTTATATCGGGGCTGTGTTTCGAAACATTTTACTGTTAATAACTTTGGTCACGCTAAAGAAAATCTCTCTTTGCTATATACCACACACGTTAATAGTGCTTTTCGCGCGCGCTGATTGGTTAACTCGGAAGTGATTAGCAAAGTACTATTCAACTCCGAGCAGCTGAAGAGAAACAAAATGGCTTCCCGTGACGCTTTGTTTAACGAAAGCAATGGTTTGGTCCCAGCCGCTAGTTATATACCACAGTGTGGTATAGAGCAGTTTTCAATTGAGTGTCGTAAAACCAAAACCAAAACCAAAGTAATTACTTTAGCCAATCACAAAAAACACAGACAATTCAGTGAACCAATCAAAACTCAAAGCAAATACATGTAGCCGGCACGAAGCGCGGGAAAACGTGCACGCGCGAGCCACGATTAGTTTTGGTTTTACTTCTGATTGGCTGAGAAAGTGGCGCGAGATTTTTAAACCAATAACTAAGCGTAGCAATGCAAAACCAAAGCAAACGCAATTATTTTTCGACACTCAAGTGAAAACTGCTCTATACTAAAACAATTATTCACCTAAGTGTCCGTGAGCTGAAGTGGTGGATAATTTAATTATACCTTCGTTATAAGGGGCTTGTTATATCAGGGTTTCACTGTAGTTGGTTTCCAGTACTATTACAAAGCCAAAACAATGAACCAACTACATACACCTCTCGTCGGACCGATAACATGCCATTTACAGGTCAGATACTAACGTTTTTGTTCCAAATCATTGTCCTCTGACTCGGGCTGGTCCTCGTCTTCTCCCAGATCATAGTCATCCTCCTTATTAGCTGTCTGTAGCTTCATCCTCCTCAGTGAGCTGCGGTGAACCAACCGACTGCGGCTGCGTCTGATGGAGGGTAAGTACTGAGAGGAAGAGACAGCTGGTGATTATTACATGACGGAGGAATAATTCTTTGTCGGGCTGAGCTTTGAGTTCGGAAAAGCTTGCTGGCGTTTCTGTAACATGAAGCGACATCCCTACTCCCCCCCCCCCCCCCCCTCATCCCTCAGAATTCAGCACTGTTGTCTTAGGCCAATCATTGGGGTTTGCTACTTCTTATTATCGATTTACGCTGAATGCTATTTGTACCTACCGTTGGGAATTCAGACACTTTTCGTTCACTTGGGTCAATCATGTCCGATAAAGCGCTAGTGTTGGTCTGTTAAAAAGTAAAAACAATAAAAAGAAAATTAACGAAGCAGATGTTGTCAAGAATATTGAAGTACTTTTATAAACCAGGTTTCCTTTAAATGAAACGTAAAATCAATTAGCAACGCCAAACAAGCTTTCGAAAATTAAACTGCAAACATTAATTTAAAAAAAACACAAATACAAATGTCGGTAGGAGCCTCAGGTTTTACCTCCAGATCTCTGACATGCATGCTTGCTAAAGCTATCTCCTCCACACCAAACACGTTCAATTCTGCAGACCTGTTGATGACAAATCCACAGGTAAAAAAACGTTAACTCACAAAGTAACATATTTTCAACTTCTCTTAAATAATCTCTATACTTTTCCTTAAAACGTCAAGGCCTCAGACTCGAATCCGGACCCGTTGATCAGTATGGTAGCAGCTCTCGTAAGCTTACTACTTTTGGCACAAGGGGCATTGTTCCTGTTGTTTGTTCTATTGTTCTCTTGAAGGGTAGTGAGCCATTTATGTGAGAACTTGTGAGAGCTGTTACCCAATCCCCCCCCCCCCGAATCGATGCGGAATCCAAAGTACAGTCCGACCTCTATTAAGCGGCCACCTATTAAGCCCTATTAAGCGGCCACTGTCCAAAGTCCCGATTTATTTGTCAGTAAACTGCTGTATTTGATACCTCTATTCAACGGCCACCTCTATTAAGCGGCCGCGGCCACCTTTTGCTGTCGCAAGTGTATTATTTATATGTTTTTTTTTTACCTCCATTAAGCGGCCAGCAAATTATCTTTCCAAGCAAAAAGCATGGCGACAGATGATAATTAAATAAATTGTCCGTAAAATATCTCCAGAAATTTTTTTTTCACATACTAGCTATTGATGCCAAAAGGCCTAAGAAACTTGTCAACGATGTTTTGCATGTGTTTCTGTACATTATCAATCCGAAGAAATACTGTACATTTCAACTACGTGCCCTCTGTGTTGAGCTAGTACTATGCATGGGCTGGAAATGCACTTGATGTTTTGTTACAATGAATTTTGGATTTATCTTCATATATGTTCACTTTTTAAAAGCATTTTTTCGACTATTTTGCTTGTTTACAAGCAGAAGTAGGAGATTAGGAGTGATGTGGGCAAAATTTGGAACATTCTTGTCTACTCTCAAGGGACTTTTTTAATTTCTCAAGGGACTGTTTTAATTTCTCAAGGGAGTTCTTTCCGCTTAGTGGGCGATGAAAGGGTCTCTTATTATTATTGCGTCAACACTTCCGATCTCGTGTTAAAGACGTGACTTGTCACATATTCCGCTGTAGGTGATGAAAGGGTCTCTCATTAGTATTGCGTCAACAATTGCGATCTCGTGTTAAAAACGTGACTTGTCACATGTATAAACGTTATATAACAGTTATTTTTATGCTTGAGTATCTCAAATGAGATATGACACAACTAATCGAGAATGTGAGTGGTTCAGTGTTTCACAGTCTAAAGCGTTGTACTAGTACAAGCGTCTCACTCACTGAAGCCGGGCGCTAATATTTAACCTAAAATGATTAAGAACGGAAATTATCTTTTCTTTCACAAACTATTCGTCGAATACACTCCCTTTGTTCGTCTTTAAATGTTTTGTGAACAAAACTCTTGAGAGATTTTCTAAAACCTAGAAGAACTCGCTTTATACTTCATTCCGCTCAACCTGCGCTCAACACCCGCCATGATAACAATTGTTTTTGTCTACGTGCGATATTTTTGGACCGGAAATTAGACTTGAACTCCATTAGCCGCTGTGGGTGATGAAAGGGTATCTCATTAGTATTGCGTCAACACTTGTTATCTCGTGTTAAAAACGTGACTTGTCACATGTATAAACGTTATATAACAATTATTTTTATGCGTGAGTATCTCAAATCCGATATGACACAACTAAGGATTTGTTTTCGCGACAATCGATTGCGTTAGTCACGCTTAACACGAGTGAATAATCATTTATTCGCGTTCTCAATTCAAGGGATTTCTTTTCGGTGTGGGTGAACAATGCGTCAGTCAACACTTAAAGGCAACGTATAAGTCGCGCTAATATTTAACCTAAAGGATTTGTTTTCGCGACAATCGATTGCGTTAGTCACGCTGAACACGAGTAAATAATCATTCCCGTTCTCAATTCAAGGGAGTTCTTTTCGGTGTGGGTGAACAAAGCGTCAGCCAACACTTGAAGGCAATGTATAAGTCTTTCACAGACTAAAGCGACGCTAATATGTAACCAAGAACGTAAGAACGCAAGTTTGGACTGGTACAAGCGTCTAACACACTAAAGGAGCGCTAATATTTAACCTAAAACGATTAAGAATGCAAATTTGTACTTTTACAAGTCTTTCACATTCGCGACAATCGATTGCGTTAGTCTCGCTAAACACGAGTAAATAATCATTTATTCGCGTTCTTCTTACACCGAGGATGAGGCAACATGCTTGTCCCAACTTTCAAGAAACCCTTTTCAGCGATAATATTTATTTATTTTAAAATTCCGCCGTAGCACGGAAAAATGAATGTTTCGCACATTTTATCGGGCAAAAGACGAGAAAAATACGCATATGACTCACATTACGAGCTGATCGGATGGTTTTTAAAATTTGATTTCTGCAAAGGCTGATTTTGTGTAAGGCTCAGGTCAGTCATTTAAAGGTCGTAGTTTTCGTCACTGGCACGATCGTCTGGCGTCTTTGGTGGTGTGATGTAATACTCTTCGACACCACTGGTGATAGATCACGCTCTTACCGAATCCCATCGGAAGCACCGCCAAATCATCTTTTCTTTCACAAACTATTCGTCGAATACACTCCCTTTGTTCGTCTTTAAATGTTTTGTGAACAAAACTCTTGAGAGATTTTCTAAAACCTAGAAGAACTCGCTTTCTACTTCATTCCGCTCAACCTGCGCTCAACACCCGCCATGATAACAATTGTTTTTGTCTACGTGCGATATTTTTGGACCGGAAATTAGACTTGAACTCCATTAGCCGCTGTGGGTGATGAAAGGGTATCTCATTAGTATTGCGTCAACACTTGTTATCTCGTGTTAAAAACGTGACTTGTCACATGTATAAACGTTATATAACAATTATTTTTATGCGTGAGTATCTCAAATCCGATATGACACAACTAAGGATTTGTTTTCGCGACAATCGATTGCGTTAGTCACGCTTAACACGAGTGAATAATCATTTATTCACGTTCTCAATTCAAGGGATTTCTTTTCGGTGCGGGTGAACAATGCGTCAGTCAACACTTGAAGGCAACGTATAAGTCGCGCTAATATTTAACCTTAAAGGATTTGTTTTCGCGACAATCGATTGCGTTAGTCACGCTAAACACGAGTAAATAATCATTCGCGTTCTCAATTCAAGGGAGTTCTTTTCGGTGTGGGTGAACACAGCGTCAGCCAACACTTGAAGGCAATGTAAAGACTAAAGCGACGCTAATATGTAACCAAGAACGTAAGAACGCAAGTTTGGACTGGTACAAGCGTTTAACACACTAAAGGAGCGCTAATATTTAACCTAAAACGATTAAGAACGCAAATTTGTACTTTTACAAGTCTTTCACATTCGCGACAATCGATTGCGTTAGTCTCGCTAAACACGAGTAAATAATCATTTATTCGCGTTCTCAATTCTAGGGATTTCTTTTCGGTGTGGGCCGGGGGTGTGGGTATATATGAAGAATGTATTGAACCGCTGAACTGTTTGTTTGCTTTAGTAGGCCGGAATAAGCGTATACGCGACCGTCGAGTACTACAGTATATTCAATGTGTTTTCGATTGGGTTTTCTTTGGCTCCTTAATTTGCGGTTGAGTTTTGTAAACAGCGCGTTGTTGACTTCTAGGTTTCAGTTTTAATTTAGAATGTGATGTGGAAGTGTAAAGTATTCAGGTAAGCTAAGTTATTTTCAAGACTTCCACTCCTAAACAACATGAAAAGCGTCTTTCACCCTTTAGCAAAACACTACTCCATACCACAATTGACAGCCAACAGTTAGACCATAGCAAAATAGTCGTAGTCTCATAGAGACCTTTGATTTTATATAAAGTCAATACAATCATGTTTACTGCCATTCCTATGCAATTTATATTGTACCTCTATTAGGCGGCCAACCTCTATTAAGCGGCCACTTTCCAAAGTCCCGAGGGTGGCCGCTTAATAGAGGTCGGACTGTATAAGGATAAGGCCAGTGTCTCTCCTACGCAAGCAGGAATTACACTGCATTAATCTATAAATTAAATTCTCATTACCTTGCGCTTGATAATCTGCGGTAAGGCACGCAGATAGCGCCTCTGTGCGCCAACAAATCTTCTACTACAAGCTGGTTGTTGTTGACTGTTTGCTGTCCTTGTGATACTGAATGTCTTTTGGATGTCACCTGTGCAGCCGGAGCGGTGTCTGGAATTTGCCCAGCGGGGTTATCCGTCTCTGATGACTTGTCTTTCTCTGGCTGTGATGAGTTCCCTAGACATGTACATAAGCAGGTATATAATACATGTATTGAGCGATTTTCACTTGAGTGTCCAAAGTAATTCGCGTTTGCTTTGGTTTTGCATCACTACACTTAGTGATTAGCCTAAAAACTCGGGCCACTTTCTTAACCAATCAGAGGTATTAAACTAAAATCAATCATAATTCGCTCACACGCGTTTTCCCGCACTTCGTGCCTCCTACATGTATTTGCTTTGAGCTTTGATTGGCTCACTGGATTGTCTGTGTTCTTTGTGATTGGCTAGAGTGATTACTTTGGTTTTGCTTTTACGACAGTCGATCATCGGAACAGACTACGAGCAGTCCCTATTTTTTCGGAGAGGCCGGCGAGGTTGAAGGGAAAAAAATTAAGGGGGGGGGGGGGGGGGGGGGGGGGGGGGAGAGAGAAAAAAACAAAAACCCCCGCGCCCCCAAAAAAAAAGAGGGGGCCCCGCGGCTCTCAATTGAAAAAAAATCGCTCTACTAAAGCGTTAATATGGGCATTTTTTATAAGCCTTAATCACAATCATACCAAAAATGATGCTTGACCATAAATGAGTGGTTTAAAACGGATCGCTCCCGCTTTCCGTCGTAGCTCAGTGGAAACTGTGACAAAAGATCTGTCCCGCAAATCTCACGCTCGTAAGAACTAAATATTCACGATTAACCTCTTCTAACGTCGTTTTTCAAACACACTGACAGAATCGTAAGGGAAAGGTCAGGAAGCCATTTCGTTGACTATTTTGATATAAATTCACTGCAAGTAAAGTGAAAACTCAAGGTTATTACCTTCTTCTCCCGTGTTCTCTTCTTGTCCTTGTTCCTCGTTACTTTCTGTAGTTTTGTCTTTATCTGTTTTGTCGTCAGCTTGTTCAGCTGTACTGGTTTTGTTTTCTGATGTGGTTGTCTGGGGTGTACTTGACATTGGTTTGTGATCGCGAACACAGCATCCCTGATGACAAAGCAAATACACCTCAAATGAGTTTTCCTTAAAAGGACTTAAGGGAAAGTCCGCATACGAGCCTAGTGGCCCATCAGGCCGGAGCTTATCCCGGTTTCAGTAGCATGAAGTAACTAGTACTATATACTAATCCCCCTTGGATGGGATGCTAGTCCATTGCAGGGTTACCTCCCAGTATTAATTCTCCGGTACCCATTTATACACCTGGGTGGAGATAGGCACTACGAGAATAAAGTGTCTTGCCCAAGAACACAACACAGTGCCTCAGCCAGGGCTCGAACCCGGACCGCTTGAACCATTAAGCTCGGGCCAAACGAGGATGATAGTTGATGAGGGGCCAAACGAGAAGAAGAGTCCGTTAAACCTCATCAACTCTCATGAAAATAGGTTTGAGCATTCAAAGTCGATTAGAGCGCATGAGAGTCGATGAGAGTGCATGAGAGTTTCATGCCAAACGAAAGTGAGAGTTTCAACTCTCATCAACTCTCATCCTTGTTTGGCCCCGGCTATTAGGCCATCCTACCTCCTTGAGTCCTCCTTAAAATATTTTTTCCGGCGACGTAACCAAAGAATTACGATTCTCATTATCCAATCAGAGAAAAGAACGAACACTGTACGCAAGCACTCCTAAAGATGTCTCCACAGACTGTAAAACAACCATCAAACTTACAGATGTTTCCAATGAGGGATCAAAATGTAGGACTCTCTGTTGACAGCACGGATACACTCCAACTATCTTAGTAGCTGTACATTCCATGTTTCCATAATCCACAGTCATCGGGTGATAACTGCAGTGACCCAGCTCTGTGCACTGAAAATAGTTGCCACAGCGATGACAGTAAAGAATATTCACTGTGCCCCATAACCTGTCAATAAAACAAGATGCGTGTCAGCCAGTAATCTCTTTGCATTTCTTAACTATATTTAAGCTGGGGGTGGTTAACGTTGGCGACTCAAGAATTTCAAATTCGTGCCACATGTTCTATTCTAACCAATCACAGCGCAGATGACGTGTTCTCGGCCAATCAGGTGCAAGGGAAAGTTCGTGACGCACTGTTTCCCGCGTTTGGCACCCGCTGCTTGCTTTCGCTTTGAGTTCTGATTGGTTTAAAATTAAACACGTGCTTAATAATTGGCTGCTAAAAAAGAACTGCTAGCTTGAGCTACTGGGAATAGATTCTCAGTGGCAATTGATTTCTTTTTGCACCTTTTTAAACAAATTTAGTTAGAAAAGTTATCAAAATATGGGACCTGAGTCTGACCATCTCACAAAAAATGCATAATTGGTTGATAACGGAATTCTCTCAAGAAAATTTATAGAAAATGTATGGAAAACATGAAGGAGAATTTTGAGAATGATCTTGGGAAACAAAAACAAATCTCACCTCCAGTAAACTTCTTTCCAGGATTTCACTTGTTCACGTAAACCAAGCAGATAATCATTTACATCCCACGTATAATCCCTGTACAAAGAAAACCTTTCAGTAATTTTTAAAAATAATCATTTTATGACGACAACGCGACCATAAACTTCGTAATTGCTTGGTCTCAAGTTCTAAAGACAATTTCGATCGGTTCAAACGGCCATCACTGGGGAGCAGGGATGGCGCAGTGGTGAGAGCGCTCACCTCCCACCAATGTAGCCTTGGTTCGATTCCCGGACCCGGCGTTATATATGGGTTGAGTTTGTTGTTGGTTCTCGTCCTTGCTCCGAGGGTTTTTCTCCGGGCTCTCCGGTTTTCCTCCCTCCACAAAAACCAATACTAGCAAATAACAATTTGATCAGGAATACACGGCCCCATAAGCTTCTAGCTTTAAATACAACCGTGTCTAAGTACAGGTAATTTGTCTTTTATTCTTTATCACTCATTTTATTTGATTTGTAGTTAGATTTGTCAAAAAGTCTCACCGTGAATGAACATAAGACACTTTTCCTCTGTGATTTACCATCATTCTGTTTGGAACACATCTCAGCTTGCCTTGTGATTCTGCTGTCAGAAGTTTTCCACAAGCAATGCACCTACAAGTATAAAAACATTCAAACCAACAATAGTTTATTAACAATTGCGCAATAACTTGTTCAAATAGACAGAAATGTTTAGAAAGTGTGTCAAAATTTGTAATATTGCATTGTTGGAAAGTTAACTGAAGGGCGAAGTTCCATGACTTTGACGGGATGGAAAGTACTGTATGAAGCAGTTGGGGGCAAGAGTGCCATATAAAGGAGCAGTATCACCAAGATTTAGTGATTTGAAATCTCATAAGGGTGTTGTATGAATTGTAAATCCACTCATAGTGGCCTGGCCTTGCTGAACTACTTAATACGTCCCAAAATTTGTAAAACGTGGTTTGGGACGATGATAGGAAAGAGTGGAGAACGTCGGCCGACGTTAAATTGACGTGAAGAGAGTCAAAAGCATGATACGGACCGAGAATGACAACCTCGGGCAGAAGTGAGGACAGAGAGAAAACGAAGACGATGTCCACTAAGACACCACGAGATGGACCCAGGAATCATCATGTGCCGAGACACGACAAAAAGCCGGGCACAACCGACCACACTGGGATCGTCGGACATGAGCAATTGGTCGGTCAATGTCCGATGACGGTATGTTATTTTCGCTGAAGTTCCCGAAGAGCTTCCTACTTTTATTGCCCAATTACAAATAACCCAAACTCTGCAAAAGGTGTCATGCGAGCTTGTCCCCTTCAGGAATGCGTTGCGTTACTTTGCAACAAAATTGCGGGTTTAGTCTATTCTCTGAGACAGCATTTGTCTGATTGGTTATTATGGTGGATATAAGACAGGGAGCTCGTCGTCATCATAATGTGATTCGGGACGGTAGATCGCAGTATGAGTACGACACCAATCTGTTACCAATAGTCTTCCATTCAACTTGTCAGCAACAGGGAGGAGTGAGGGCTCTGGGAACATAAATGGATTGGAATTCGAAAGACGTACTCGTACTGCGATCTCGTACATGTACTGCGATCTGAAGGTCGCTATTATAAAGCCTGCTACTTACCGAAACAGGGTGCTTGCATTTGATGAGGAACTTGATGAGAATCTTGGATCAAACAACTCCTCTATTTTCTTGCAAAACAATTTGCTACAGGAAGATGAGAATTACTTAATGTAAGCTCTAAGATGGCATGTATATACGAATTAAAGCATGGAAGTGGTTGTTAAGCCTCATGTCTCGCGTTCTAGAAGTTATGTTCCACACACATTTTAATGCATGGTGACGTATTTGTACACAGGTACGCAGGTTTATTAGCCTGTAGTAATGAAAAAAAATACTCTCTCTCGCTGTTGCCTCTACGACATTAAGAGCTGAAAGACTTTGACCTCTTTGTTTTTATTTCATTACCCAGAGGGACAGGGGGAGGGGGCACGGCAGGTGTGTATGGGGGGGGGGGGGGAAGGAGGTGCTGCCACAGTTCCCCAATTCTGACACAACATTAGACCAAAATGGCCAAATTTTGGCCACGACCAAAACTGCTTAAAAACAAACCCTTGAGGTGGTAAAACCACATAGCTGGTATTGGGGAGGCTGTCCCCGAACACTGACATAGGGATTAGCTATAGATTCAAGATTAGCAGCTGAGTATTGCTTGCTTGCCCTCCTTGCTTTAACCTGTAATGTGTATCTCAGATTTCTGTGAATGTACATGCCCATCCTACTGACATGTTACATTGGATTTGAGTTACTGACCTTTTAAATTTGTCCTTGCGATCTTTAATTCCTTCCAACTCGGTATGAGTGAAAAGCTTTGCCATTCTTAAAAAGAATCCGTGTAAATAAATCACTTCTCAAACTAAGGTAATTTTATGATAAGATGAAAGTTCTTTTACTAGTATTGATGCAAAATCTATAAGTTCCTGTTTCTTTGATTCTTTGGATTGAAAAGAAACTACCGGTATTATTTTTTTTTCTCAAATCAGAAAAAAAATACATTCAGCTGTTTCTTCTAACATCTCAGAGGACTGGACTTTGAGGAATTCTTTAATCCTTTTTGGGGTTTTTCCTCAGTGTATAATATTTAATACTGGAAAATATTAAAGTAGGACTGTACTGCGAAGTGGTCATTGGTTGTATATAAAACAAAGTAGGGTAATTGTGAGGAACAGCCCCGCAACCGACTGTCGTCAACGCAGCCGACAGGACCAACAGACACCGACAGGCCACCGACAGCCCACCGACAGGACTGAAAGTTCCCAAAACAGAAATTACTGAAAACTGAGCAGAAACACAGAAGAAACCCGACGCAGAAAGCGAAAAACAGAAAGATAAACATTGTATTCATTGTACTACGGTACTTACTACAAAACAAATCGACCCCGCCAAGATTCTAACAAACTCAAACGACAAACGGCCGACGTCGGCCGACAGAACCGACAAACGACCAACAGTCGACCGACAGTCGGAGCGGGAGCTGTTCTTCACAATTACCCAAAGTAGGGAAAGACTTTTGATACAGATGTGACCAGAGCAATCTGGAATACTAAACTACATACCAGTAATTATTATGTTTTAATTGGTTCATCTGATTGAGATCTTGTCTCATACCTGGTGACTAGCTTGTCATTTATACAGTTCATGTTACAGGGTGTGGCTACAATGGACGACATATTCTCATGACAGAATTTGATGCACTCAGTTACCTGAAATAGATTACAAAAACAAAATCAAGCATGCCTCAGTAGGTACATGTAATTACCAGAAACCCATAAGGGTTGAAACAATGTAACTCCCTATGATTAGCATTGTACAAAGCGTTTGCACATTCGTTTATACCTAAAGTACCATAGTTTTGGAAAATCACGAGAGATACATGTTAACCAATAGAAAATTACTATATTTGGATAAAATTCACAGCGCACGCTAGCTTGCGCTCTATGGCGTAATCTTGTTTTTGAACAAGCTTGGTTGAATTAAGTAAAATTTGGTTAAATTTTCCTGTTTCCTCTTCATGAAGAAGTCTGGAGACCTTCACTTCGATACACTTATAATGAATTTCTTTGCTTTAGACTGTAAGAAATTTACGGCGTTTAGGTCGAAATTCAAGCAACTTACAGCAAAACCAAAAATTATGTTGCGTGTGTCATTACGTGTATAATGCATTTGTGTACAAATTCTTCGTGTTTCCAAATAAGGTACTTGGCAAAATGAATATTCAAACGCTGCGTGCGCACGTTACATGTTTCAACCCTTATGGGTTTCTGTAATAATTTACTTAACACTAAGAAAGGAAACAAAGAAAAAATGATAGCAGAGTAATCATTTAATATAATATCAATGTTATATGGCAACTCAGTGGCTCGATTACCAGCTGCTGTTCAGCAAAGCAAGCCTGCTCTCCATCCTCAAATGCTTTGTTGGGAGGAATGAAGACCGGGCTCGAAAGGGCGGTGGAAATCGAGCTCTACTCTAACCATCAATGATTGTACTATAATTATCATAAGCTGCAAATTCAGCTTCATAAGTGGAGAATATTCACTAACATGTATTTTAAAACTAATAGATATTTTGTGTTGACCACTAAATGATTACATGAGATATCATTAATGGATGGGGTCCATACACCTACCAATGCATCCATCTTTAGGAAATCTGATGATATTAAGATGGAGATGACATTGTTTGGTTCTGCAGGCACAAAAACAAAATGCAAAACTAGTGTCAGGTAAAAGCCATGAAATCCCTAAACATTTCAAACTTAGCACAGTACACCTTGGTACTTAAAATGGTGAAGGTAAAATAGGTAAAGTCTGCATACAAGCCCAGTGGCCCATCGGGCCCGAGCTTATCCTGGTTTCTGTAGCATGAAGCAACTAGGAGTTGCTGGTGAATTTAATTCACCTGAGTACCCATTTATATATCTGGGTGAAGAGAGGCACTACAATGTATATGAGACTAAAGTGTCTTGCCCAAGATCACAATGCAGTGCCCTGGCCGGGGCTTGAACATGGACCACTCAATCCATAGTCCAGCGCACTAACCACTAGGCCAGCGTGCCTCTCATGACCATTCCCAGTATTTTCCCAAAATTCCTTTAGTTGCTTGGATTGTTGCTGTTATTGTTGTTGCTATGGGTGCTAGGCTGTGAAAAAGCCCAGTTTGCAGTTCCAAAAAAGTTCTCTTTTAAAAAAGCTCAATTAAGAGTAAATATATATAGCTTACCAAGTCTGGGTTTCTTTTCTTCAGACGTAGACTTGCTCTTTTCATGAAGCCGTCTCTTGACATATTTCATCAGCCAATCAAAGATCTGCACATCGCAGTGCACAGAAATATCTACCTCCTCCCATCTCTGGGCTTCCACTGACAGATACTCAGCAAAATATCTCATCTCACTTATTAGTAGATCTCTTGGGCAAGTAAAGTCCTGTTTTACTGATGAATATTTTAAAAAAATATTTCATTTAACAATAATCTTATAAATTGGTATCATTAAAACCAATAAAAACAGCATCTCACCAGATTAAAATTAAATACAGTATACATCGCAGATTATTTTGGTATAGTTGAACATCTATGCATTCCACGCCACAGAATTGCAGTTAATTGTGCTGACTGGCAATAAGTTGAAAATGTTGAGGAACATGTTTACATGTTGGTAATATTTGTTCATGTATCAAAATAGTGTGTAAACATTTATTTTAAAAATATTCATTTGTAAACAAGATAAGGTCAGCAAAAAAAAACACTGTCTTGTTTGTTACCACTGAGATATGGAAGGTCACAAGTCACAAAGTTACAAGAGAGTGAATTGCATAATAATAATGATTACCAGAAAAGTTTTAGTTACATGGCAAAAAAGTTTGACTCACAGTTTTTGCTTTCATCACACACATGAATCACCATGTTTGGCCTACAGGCAAGAAACAATAAATAATTAGTAAATAATGAATAATGTGTCCTTTATAATGCTGACTAGATTCCACTGTTAGTAAAAGTTAGATTAAAAAATGGGAAGGCATTTAAAATACATTATGAACAGAACAAGCCTATTTCAGATAAAAAAAATCTTTTTATGAAGGGAACATGCAAATTCACTGACCCTTGTAATGACTCAATACTGGAAGCTTGTGATCTGGCTGATGGAGCTTGTCTGATTATTGATCTCTGTAAGGAAATGAAACAGCAGCCCAGAGTACATGTACATGTAAATACAAGTAGACACCGGTATTACTTGTAGCCGTTCAAAGGAACAATTTGAAAGTTTTCAGATTTTTTTTGAAAAGTGGTAAGTAATGCCACCCCTCTTCAAAAACAAAACAACAAAATAAAACAATCAACTAAAAACAGTTTGCAGATCAATCTGTAGAATGTCTCGTCAACAATCAAAACAATCAATTGAAAAATGTGATGTGTTGTACCATGGCCACTTAACGAAGTTCTTTTAAATTAATGTTTGAAAACTCTTTGCAGCCTTTTTGACAATGTTCTTATGGCTTCTGTTACAACTGGCCAATAAAATTGTTGACAACCATTGGCCAGCAAGTGCAGAACTTGACAACTCTGCTTGTCGCAGTCCTTGTTCAAATAAAAGCTGTCAAAAAATTTTCAAAAGATGTCAAAAATTAATCAAAAACTTTGTCTACTGACAATGGTAAATCAAAAAGTACTGTCACCAAATAACTGTTTTTGTTGACAGAGGAACTTCAATTGGCTATAGGAATTACTGAAGTATTACAAATTGGATTTACTTGGTTCGCTAATTTTTTGTTTCATTCAGTTTTCCAATAAATACAAAAATAATGTCATGATTCAATTTTACCCTTGCTGGCTTTGTACCATTTCGTCTTTTCCTTTGTTCTATATTCATTATGATATATTAATTACCATACACCAGAACAAAGAAAAATACAAAATAAGGAGATTGTACATAACTACGATTTAAGATCCGGCACAAGTCGAGCACACAGTCGAGACGAAGCGCCAGGACTTCATCATTTCTCGCTATTAATCTAGACCTAGCTTGCTTTAGACCTTTTTTGTTATATATTGTATTAATAGTTTATATTTTACCTTGTATTTTACTCTGTATTAGTTATTACTGCAATGAGTGTCCATAAACATTTATAATTATTATTATTATTAATTGTACCAAGGGTAAAATTGAACCACAACATAATTATAATGCAGTTAAATGCAAGTTAACGGAGTTAACAGCAAAGAGCATGTGTTCAGTGTTCCCTTGTGGTCAGCAGTGTTTTAGATATGCCCATGCGCCAGGGCTCCATGTGCTCCCGATTTCAGGCATGTTTTAACGTTGGCCAGTGGAGCGTACGGTACTGTGCCCGGAGTTACGCATTTAGTCTGTTCTCCCCCTTTCCTCCCTTCCTTTCCACTGTTTAATCAGTAGGGTTGCAACGATACACTGGTGCACCGGTGAATCGCGATATTTTTTGTCAAGATGCGGATATTGGTATTTCAACAAAATATTGCAGTATCGTGAAACAATAAAATATTCTCCATCATCATTCAAAAATGACTGTTTAATAAATGACTTTTTACCCAAGTCAAAGCCCTTCAATAGCGATTTATTGAACTGAGGGACAAGGAAGTTCCATTCTGCTTTACTTCCAAATAACATATTTGGAAAAGATACGACTGTGAATTAGTTGTTGACTGACACAGCCTTGTGTGCCCACAAGCAAAAACATGCAGTTCATGAGAACTTCACTTTGCAAATAAGTTTTGGCTGCTGATATATGGAAAAACTATTATCAAAGAATTTAGTTAAATTATGGCACTTGTCAGTTGAATGTTGTATCGTATTGTGGCGCTTGTATCAAGGTATGTATCCTATTGTGAGAAAATGTATCGTTGCAGAGCCCTATTAATCAGCGTGACGGGTGCCTGTCCTCCTTTCTACATTGTACATGGGGGCTCATGGCTGGTTTGCCAGGATTTGCCAGCCTTGGGAGCAGTCTCCATGTAGGAGCTGGCTGCCAATAGTGGAAGCTCCTGGGTGTCCCAGGCACCCAACCTCCATTAAGCAATGTACTAATTTGTTAATACTATCATAATGATACATCTTTCATTACCTGCTTAGATTCTGTGTCAGTTTCTTGGTAAGATGTTACTTCTGATGCCCTGAAAATCAGAGAACAGACTTCTTTAGTTAGTGTTTATTGTGTGGTTAGGAAAGTGTTTCTTTTTAGAACTTTCAAAAATAAAAAAAATTAATCAAGTATAGGACTATATACGTGACAAGTCATGTACATTATTTTTTTGATTACCTTTCATGTCCTTTGCATCACAACATTGGAACACAAATCATGGTAAAGAACAAAAAAAATAAAGTAAGTACAAATTTTCAAAATTGCAACACTCTAGACCATTATGTTATATTCAGTGTACAGAGATGATCGGCATTTTGTAGTTTATCAAGTCAGGTATATCCCAAATTTCAAGTTTGTTTCCCAGAAGATCAAATATTTTTCAAACTTGCATTCATACTCGATGTGCAGTTTTTCAATTCTATTTATTAAATTTAATTATTTTTTTGCTTTTTTGTGGTTATGAACATAGGAACAGTCATTCGTCAAATGTGACCAGGCCAGATCGAAATTACATGTAGCTCTTGGATTTGACTTACACATATAAGCTCATCTCATGATCAGGCTTCCCCCTTGTTTTGACCACTTAAATTTCAGAGGACTCGCCATCTGGGTGAGAGACCTTCAAGAAACACTTGTCTACATAATTTTTCACTTGCCCAGTCTCCTCGACACTCCACACGGTCTTCTCCACACTTCACACACAGACAAAAAAATTTAGACCCCCTCCCCATATCCCAGGGGGGTACTTGAAGTATAAATGACGGGGGGTACGACGTATTTTTTTGGGGTTGAAAATTTACACGCTCAGTATTTTTTGGGGTCAAGGGATCTGTCACGTATTTTTTTAGGTCTTAAAAAATTATGTGTATCTTTTTGGGTCTTATCCCCGAGCGAACTTTTTGTTTCGGGTTTTTTGTTGCGATCAGTGGATCAGAAAAATATTCATTTGACCTTTAAGTCTTGTATTTTTTTGGGATGGATATTTTGGAACTTTTGATGCCAGGTATTTTTTGGGGTCTAAAATTTCAGGCTTATGTATTTTTGGGGGTTGCAATATGAAGCTCCGTCTGACCCCCCCCCCCTCCCCCCGTCATGTATATAATTATCCCCCTGAGCCCCATACGAACAAATAGAATGTTCAACTATAATTTTTAAGTACATTTGACATTAGGAGGTCAACTTGTCACTTTGATGAAAATTTGTGTCCTTCTCTCTCCTCTCCCAGGGCATTCAGGCGGGGGAGAATAGAAATACTCCTAGTCACTGTACGCTACGGAAACCGGGATAAGCTCCCGGCCTGATGGGCCACTAGGCTCAAACACAGACTTAACCTTTACCTTACTTCATGATAAATACTTTTCCTGTGGGAGGCGCGGTGGCCTAATGGTTAGCGTGCTCGCCTCCGAGTCGAACGGCACGGGATCGAGGCCTGGCCGGGGCGCTGCGTTGTGTTCTTGGGCAAGACACTTACTTACTACTTACTTACTTACTACTCTCGCAGTGTCTCTCTCCACCCAGGTGTATAAATGGGTACCAGCGAATTTACTGCTGGGGGGTAACCCTGTGATGGACTAACATCCCATCCAGGGGGGAGTAGCAATACTCCTAGTCGCTTAATGCTATGGAAACTGGGATAAGCTCCGGGCCACTATGGGCCATTAGGCTCGTAGCAGACAGTACCTTTTACAGAAAAAAATATAACATTACAAGGGTATTTGTTCTATGGGGCAGAGGAAGATTAAAGTCAATGCTATAGGTCTAACCTGGCTCACGATCAGCAGAATGTTGTTCCTCTAAAGAATTTACATCTCTAGCAGCTGGTTGGGAGTTTGTTCTAACCGTCCCACGTGACACAGTCGCACTCACTGATTCTTTTTCATCGGCAAAATGCAAAACAGAGTTCAGAAAACTAGAGAGTTGCTTTGAATCAGGAGATGAATGAGGCAGGGAAGGAGTAATGATACCAAGTGCTGAGGTCTGTTTGATTTCTTTCCATCTCTTGGCACACTAGCAAATATTAATAAAAAAAAAACAGGTTACTCAGCCTGCTTTAAGCTTCTCGAATTCTTTTTCTCATGTCAGTTTTGGGCCATTCCATTTTATATCCACCCCACTCTCCCATCGATGAGGTAAGTCAAAATTTCCCCCCTAAGAAAAAATATATCTACAGTTGTAAGTGCCGACATGATCCCCCACCCCCTCCAGAAATAACACTATTTTCTCAACCCCTTCAGAAAAAAGCCAACTTTTCCCTAACCCCCTTCAGAAATATTCGAATGATCAAGAAATGCTGATGGGATACCCCTTTAGAAATGACTTTCAAAGCCCTTCAGAATGGCTCATTGTTATGTAATGTATCAGTCAATTCCAAGTGAGATCATCCCCCTCCGGGCAACCCCGGGCATTTGACCGCTACTTAACCCAGATAGTGGGGAATTTGATCGAATAGAAGCCCGGATTGTCGGGCATTTGACCGTTGACAAAATCTGTCATAAACTATAAAACGCTAGCGAGCTCAAGCGCGTAAAGTTAGTATTTGGTTCCGTTAATGTTAAGTACCTAGTTTCAACAAATCTATCTTTAAGGGCCTGTTTACATGGAGGGAGGGTGCCCCGCTAACCGAGTTACCCGGCAGAAGGGACCAGCCCGCCTACATGCAGAATTCACAACCCTTCTACCCGAGATGAGACAGCGTATTGAAGGTGTCACGGCGTGGGAAAACAATGAAGCCAAATGAGAAGAAATATGACTACTGATCAAGGCTTTCTCTCACCTATTTGATGTGAGTCCAGATTTGCGTTGACAAATTCAACGAAATCAACAGATTGGCCGCAAATGTTGTTGTGACCACTTCCAATATTTCCAGCCGACCGAAACTATTTTGATCAAATAGCACTGTTTGGGTCTACTATCCTATTAGTTTAAAAACACGGCGCCCCGGCAAGCCGGGAAGCCGGCCATAACCGTTTACTGGCAAAGCTATCCCGCCCAGAAGGGTGCCCGGGCGGACCGAGGCCCCGGCGGCGGGTTACCCCGATGAGGCCATACGTTTCTAAGAAACGAGAAAAGGGGCCGCCCAGGGTAGCTCGGAGCCGGGAACCGGAGCCGGGGCACCCGCCTTCCATGTAAACAGGCCCTAAGTTTTTCTATTAAAATTGGCTGGTAAATTGGGCAGGAGTGTCCGTTTAGACCAAGTGTTAACAAGAAGGTAACTGGTCATTAGCGAATCCGCTCATACTTGTAGGCAAAACGGCCGCAATTCAACAAGAAAACCGACTCACAATGACATTTAAGCCCCGACTGGTGGGGCATTTGACCATGCAACTGGCCCACATAGTGGGGAATTTGATCAGACATTTTGAAAAAAGTCATATGCCCAGGGGTTTGCCCGGGGAGGGGGGATGATCTCGCTTGTAATTGACTGATACATAATCTGTAAATGATTTGTTTTGATGATCATGTCAATAATTATTTTGCCATAACACTTTCTGCAAATTATCTCAGTTAGCTTACAGATCCAATGTTTTTCAAATGAGAGTGTGCTTTTTCAGTGATTGCAAATTATCCCTACATAAGTTTACATGTAAGCTTATCGATCTGATCAAATCTCTAACCTGCTGTGGAGTGCTTCCAGGAACTAGCTTTGCTACGCCTTCCCAGTTTTTATTCTCTGATTCCCTAAACTCCGGAGAATTCATCAAAGTTCTTAACATCAAATCCACTGCCAAATTCTGCGACATCGCGAACGTTCGGCTTCAACCAAGTGAACCAAGCAAAGATGGCGTTTAAATCTTTCCCCTTTAAGCTTTATCCATTGCAGATAAACTTAATGTAGCAATAAACGACATAGCTTGTTCTTGTTTCGGAGTAAAAGTGGCATAAAGTGGAACTTGTTTCCAAACTTTGCGAAGTCTAGAAGTCACCGGCACTAGCAGGACGCCATCTTGTATCCAAGCAGTTTTTTGGTGTCCAACCCTCCTCGGCCAAATGCCCGCACTTGGCGCGCGTGGAACACGCGCGATAAACACTTTCGGATCTGCTCGTTGATCGCTGATAAAATTAATTCAGCTTGACAAAGAAAAGTTTCAAAAAAGAGTACATAAGAATTTTATCCCGAATTATGGTGTCAATAAAAAAAGGACTGCATAGCATTCGAGTTTGAGTTCCCTTGTGTATAAATAGTGGAGACTTTTTGAGTTTCTAAGTTTTCTAACCTGACTAGCTAGCAAAACAAGTATAAGTCGTTAATATTAACCGTTATAAAAGATGCAATGGCTTTCCCTAGCAGGCAACTGATATCAATTAAATCCTGCATCTTGATTGGTTGCGAGGATAAAATCTTTGACTCAGTTTGCGTTTCTTTTTTAATTTTAGCAGACTAGTAATACGTGACTCGCAGGGCCTCGCGAAGCTCTGGGTGGGGAGGGAGGGGGGTCTATAAATAAGGAGTGATAACCGGTTTAACCGGTGATTTGTTATTGTTGCCTAGTAACAGACATGGCCGCGACACCCTCGTTCCCAGGGTCTACTCCGCTTTGAAAATGATGGCTCTTTCTGGTTCGTAAAGAGGTATAAAGCGTTGGGAAGCGCAGGCTATTTTCAAAATCATCGACAAATTATTGGATATTCGCATTTTGGACATTTATTTGGGATAAAAAAAAGAAGACCAAACGGCCAGAGGATCGAACCCTCCGCCCGCGCGCCCCTGATGGCCATGAAAGGGCCTGAAAGGCGTTGAGTAGCCTCCCACGCAGTACTTAGGGGCGATCGTGTTTCACTCCAGAATGGAAATAGTGTTATAATCCGAAAAGAAAAACGATAAAAATGAAAGGCCAGGACGAACTCACCCAAAAAAAAAATAAAAAAAAAAAAAAAAAAAACCTTAGCCGGACGACCCGCCCTCTGTCCCGAAGATTATTGAAGTTGACCTCACCGCCACCAGCGCGGCGGACGTCACCGCCACACGAAACCTCAGAGGTGAAAACAAGATGCAAAAAAAAAAAAAAGAAAAGAAAGAAAAATGAAAGAAATAAGAAAATAACTTATGACCGTATACCGATGATTATGACCGTAACTCACACGAGATTCATCCGCCTGAGGAGGGACACCCCGCTACGCTCGCTCGGCCGCCCGAGGAATTACTAGTCGTGACTCGGGGCCCGGAAGCTCGGGTTGGGGAGGGGGGGGGGGAAAAAAGGATAGAAGTGACCATCAAGAAGTAGGAGGAAGAGAGACGGGGGCCGCGACACCCTCGTTCCCAGGGTCACTCGTTGAAGATGGTGGGGAGGCGGGGAAGCGAGACACAAACACGAAAATTGAAGCGATTGGAATGATGGAAAAAAAAAAGAAGAACGAAGGCAGGAGGAGAAGCCCCGTTCGCGCGCCCCTGAGGCAGAAAGAAAGCCTGAAAGGCGTTGAGGGAAAGTGGGAACAATGTATAATCCGAAAAGAAAAACGAAAAAAGAAAGGCCAGGACGAACCAAAAAAAAAAAAAAAAAAAAAAAAAAACCTAGCCGGATCGAACCCCCGACCCAGTTCCGAAGATCTGATCAGTTCGACGCCACCATGGCCACCGCGCGCGGCGGCGTGTGACGCCCGCCACACACCAAGCCACAAATATATATATATAGAAAAAATGACCGTAACTCCACACGAGATTCATCCCGCCTGATCCCTGAAGGACAAACCCGCCCGGCCGGCCGCTCGCGAGGAATAATTAAAGTCGAAGCGATTTGGTGTTTGAACTTTCCTTGAGCATTTTCAGTAACCTTTAAACTCACATTTCATTGCAATGTTGCTCACTACGTCGTGATACAGCCTAAAGTTATAGAGTTAGAATTTTAATTTTTGGTTTTTCGCAAGTAAACCACGCCGGTTTTATGGCATTTTTCTTGTTGCTTTAAGGCTGAAACCACTATATCATGTCTCTGCCGCTTTAAGTTTTCTACGCAGTTCGATCAGCCTTGCAGTTTCACGTTTCATGTTTTTCATTTGTTGGCTGATTAGGTCTTTTATGGATCCTGCGTACACTAGCAGCATTTTGTTCGCGGCCCAGTGCAGTTTATTCGTTTATACATCCTTATAGTCGCTTTTATCGGTTTCAGTTCACTGTATACATATATATACATGTAGCTGTTCTAAACACTATAGCAATCGCTTAAAATGGAGCAATAACGAAAGACAGCGTCTATAAAATATTGCTGATTAGACAAACTTTTGAAGTTTTTCTTCACTCAAAGAAAATTCTTCTATTTAAGAGCCCGCCATTAACGAGGGTTCCTCCCATTACATTATTTAGTAAATCAAAGCAATTAACACTTCAGCAACCATTCAAATTGTGCTATACTTCATGATAAATACTCTTCCTAAAAATAATATTTCATGGTTGTTAGTGATTGTGTGAGCGCACGTATTTATTTTCACGAAAAAGAAATTCGATTACGCGTTACGCACGTTTGCGTTACGTCAATACGCGTGAATCGTGCGTAAACGTGATCTCGAAGTACTCCGTTATTTATTGCCGTAAGAAGAGGCGTTATTCGTATGCAAACCAACGAGTTGCTAAGTGCCGACAATGATTGAACTTTCACAATAGATGCATTTTATATGTAATTACAACGCTACCTATAAAATAATCATTTCTACAAATGAATCTTTTCTATATCTTATTTCACATTTGAATGGATCGCAGATGTTTTCTAAATTTGCCATCATCGTTAAAAAGTTTCTAATTAGTACCTCCAAAAAGGCAGAAGGACTAAATAAGTGTTGTAAAAACCGTAAAAATATATAAAACACATGACATGTAAACCCTGATTTTTTCTAAATGAAACTTTACCTCAGGGCGCAATTTTTCCGTTATTGAAAAATCATCCTATTATGAATAATGTATGCGTTTAAAGTTTTAATATGCACTATACTGATTTATCCTGGAGATTAAAGGAAGATGTTTTTGGCATAACACAATGTGTAGCTTTCAATATTTTGGGTAAATATTTCCGGGACGTCTAGCCAAAAACTGTGTTGGCGTAGGTTTAAAAAAAGGGCATATTTCGAGTTCCCATGAAATACTAAATAACAGCAAATTATTTGCGGCCATTCAGCTTCACTTCGCTGTTTTCGCGCAAAAAGTAATTTACAGAACAAAGAGGTTAATGTAAATTGATGGGAAAAATACAGCTGGTTTTAGCTTCATTTATAGCATCACTGCAATCACCTTTAGTGTTAAATGTTTTATCCCACGCTCTGGAACATTTTAAAATTAGAAAACGTTTAGTTGTCAACGACAGTTTCGCTCGGTCCTGTTGCAGTGAACATAGCTTCGCTTCGGACCATCTCGCTCCACGTAAATATGAAAGGTGAGTAAAATTTCGGCTTTTCTGCAGTCTGACCAAAACTTCAATTTGTCAATTTAATTTTTTTTTTTTTTCGGAAAGCAAAGTTCAGAAAGGCGTTCCTCTAGCGACAAGAAGGAAAGAATATTTAATTCTAAAACGGAAAGACGTTTTTAAAGCTTGTTTACCGATTAAACACTGAACGATGTTTTAAAAAGACGCTCAGTCTTCCGGTGTTTTCGGGTGCTCGTTAATTCTTTGCTGGTTCAAAATATTCACATATCAGAGTATGTTTGCAATTGCTTGATTTTAAAACTTCCTGTATTAATTCAAGCTAAATAATTTCAGTCAGGGATTCGCAAATGTAGAAGACGTGCCCCTGTGGTTTTCTATCTACGAAAGGAACGGGCGTAGCTTTTACAGAAAATCTAGAAGTTTTAGGTTTGCTTTTCGGTTCGCCACACCAAAATAAGTTGTACTTCACTTTTTTGTCTCACTACTACTGGTATAAACCTCTGGATTAAATCTCTCTCCTTTAGAAAGCAAATTTAAATTTGGAGCATAGTAAAAACATTGCTTCTTGAATCTTCATCAGAGTGAAAAATGTTAGTAGCATCATAGGTTTCAACAGTATTTATGAAAACCTCTTTCTCTCCTTCTAATGAACAAAATGTTTTTATTAAAATAGTCGTTAACTATACTAGCCTGCTCGATGTTTATAAACATAAATGAAATAGTTATTATTAAAGAAGTCCTGGCAGGGAAATTCTTACTGATTTGACAAAAAAAAGTTGTTGCAAAAAGATTTTACGACTTGCAATTCAAACGTTGCCAATTTTCGGATAGGATCTGCCAATTTCTGATCTAAGTCGAAGAAAAAACGACTAAATAGCGGCAGATCACAGCAGGGACTCCGTAAAGAAATAGGAAGTTATAATTTTGCTAAAGAAGGATTATTCAAGGGTCCCTTGGAGCTGTGTACGGTAATTATACATCGATAGGTGATTTGATAAACATGACTGAGAGGCGATAATGAGGATTGAAAAACTTTTTCAAGGAAAACAATTTAGAAGAAGGTCAAGTTTAGGGATAAAAAAACGATGATTTAAACGTGAGCAGTCGAGCAGTGCTAGGTTATTAAAGATATTGTGTTCACTGTTTGACTTGAATTAAGCACGAAAAGAAGGAAAGCGAGGAATCTGAAGAGATTTCTCATCGGCAGGGCCGGCTCAGAATTTGTTTTGTTAATGAGACCCAGTGAATTCATGAAACGACACGAAAGTTTTCCCACGCATTTAACGAGGAGTTGCTCAGATTGAGTTATATGAGATTTGAGTCTTCCATTGATCGACGTGTGTGGTACCTGAAGTGTTTAATTAAGACACTAGCTTCTCGTTAGTTTTCATAGTCGTTTTCATAGAAACCAAAACAAACAAATTAACTATCGAACAAGCCAGAACAAGCTTGAAATCAGTTAAAGTAATTCTCCATTTTTTCAAACATTCCTTTTAATGTTAGTTTTTGAGAATTTTGATTTTAGCAAGACAGTATTCACTAGTTGAGTCTTGATTCTCATCAGCTTTGTGCTTGATAATGTACGAAGAGTAATTTAAGGTGAAACTGAGTACTCTTCAAATTAAGGGGTATGAAATTAATTATGAAAACTAACTACTAATATGAGCTGCTTTCAATTGTTTTGCTTACTTTTAAGAGGATTTTCCCAAACTTTCTTTCAAGCTTCCTTCGTTTTTGCTTTTATTAGTCATTCTCTTCCGTAGTAATGGGTTTCTGTCATTTATCGTGTTCTGTTTCGCAAAACCAAACTGTTATCACTGAGTTTTCTATAATTTAGATACATATCTTAGAGAGTTTTAATTGGTGTGTAAAACCAAAACAAAAAATTTTTTTAATCAAAAAAAAATTACAATAAAAAAAAAAATTTCGGGGGGGGGGTTTTTTTTTTTTTTTTTTTTTGGGGGGGGTTTTAAAAAAATTAATATGTGTATAGACTTACCACAAATCCATTTCTTTTGAGCGACGAACTCGCGAGAAGAGGAAACCGTCTTTGGATGTAGATACTATAGTTAGTGATTTGAGCTTCTCCGAATATGCCCCTATGAAATCGTACTTCAAAACGGATACAACCGTAGCGATAAACCTTACGAGGTCGAAATATTCAGTCCTTTGGAAGGCTCGATTTTCTCCGCTGTCTCGAGTCCGCTCTCCGTTCCTAATTTTCCCAACAGCTACTGGAAATCGATCCTAGCTTTTTGGCTGTGTACTTTGCATGCAAAGCTATTTTGACTCTATGCGATAGCGGCTTATTCCTTTACTTTGTCCACTTTATCTTTTTAGGATTACTGCTAATCCAAGCATACCTACTGTTTTGTGTGTTGATACTGGTCTCGTCAGCGCCTTTTGAACATGAGATTCGAGCCAGGAAAAATGAAGAGGAAGAAGAAGGCTTACCTCCGATAATACGCGAGCAGAGAGAAGAGAACAACTTGCGCGATGAAGAAGAAAATCGGGAAATGGAGGAACGAGAATTAGCTGACGAAAATGAAAGTATTTTCCGTGAAAAATTTGAGCGTCCACTGTACGAGGAAAGCGCCGAAGACTTCTTTAAAAGACTTGAAAGGGAGCTTGCAATGGAATCGGAAAAGAGGGAAAGTAATCTTGAAGAAGAAAACGGGGAGGAAGAGGCATTTAGTGACGAGGAGGAAATGGAACAAGAACTTCCTGAAGAGGAAGAAAGGGCCGAAGAAAAAGACGCAAGAGAACTTGAGGAGGAAAATGAAAATGAAATGTTTAACAGAGAGCTGGAAAGAGAGTTCGAGGAAAAGCTGGCGCGAGGAATGGCTGAGGAGGAGATGGAGCGAGAATTCCCCGAAAGAGATGAAGAAATAGAAGTTTTGAACAACCCTGAAGAAAAGTACGAGAGAGAAGAGCACGAGGAAAATCCTGCATTGACACAGAAGAGAGAAGAAGGAGAAGAAGAAGGAGAAGAAATGAATTTTAGAAGAATGCTGGCAGACACAGATGAAGAAATTCCTGAATCAGAGGAAAGTTTTGACGAAAATCGAGAAGAACTGAGTAAGCGAGAGAAACACCCTCCCAAGCACATGCGCGAACTAGAGGCTGAAAGGGAACGAGAGCGCTTTGACGACCATGGAAAGAAAGAGCGTGAACGCGAGGAGTTCAGAGCGAGGCAGCGCGAGCGAGCCTTAGGAAATGGCAGGAAATTCCGCGAGAGGGAGATGGAGGGCCGCAAACAGCGTCAGGAAATAGGTTCCCATGGGGCAAGGCGAGAGGAAAGAGAAAGGATCCGGGTTAGAGCCCGAGGCGAGTAAGAGACTGGGACTTGTTAAAGTCGTTGAAATAATGTTCCTCTTTTAGTAATATACATATCCACCAACTTTGTCAAGTTTATATAAATTCACTTCTTTGTAGTAGAGCATTAAATAGTGTTACTAAATTCATGCGCTGTAAAGGAATGACAAGACTGCAATCTGTTAACAAGTACTCTAATAAACGACACTAGAAAAGATGCTATGAAATTAGTCGTAATTCTTTTCCCGTTTTAACTGAAGGAGCGTAATAAATGCAGTTTTTTCTCATATTAACAATTTCTCTTCTTGTCTAGTTTATATTTCTAGCCTTTCTAGTAGATATCAGAAAGAATGATACCGTTACGGCTTTAAGGCTCCTTTTTGGGGACATATTTCTGTGAAATTAGATATTTTGACCTTTATTAGTTCCTTAGCCTGTGTTCAGCGGTCCCCCTCCCCTCAAAAAATCGATTGGGGACGGCTGTACACAGGTCATTAGTTCCTTTACTGCATAAAAAGTGAGATGCCCTATGCAAGTTAGCTCAACTCATCAAAAAAGATAAAAAAGAAAAGAACACCGGTACGTTTTTCAGACTTTTATTGTGTGGTATTCACCAAACAATGTACAATACGTCAAATCCATGTTTATATAAAACTCTGCTGTTGAATGACACGCCCTGGTGGTTGTCCTTTACTCGGGTACTGCAAAGTAACATTGAAAGAAATATAATCATCTTAATTAAACATATAGAAATATGAATAAATTGTAGAACGTACAGCGAGGCTTTTCAAGGATTTCACGCCCGTTGCCGTGAACTGATTAAAATTTGAAGTTAGGGATTCTTTTTGAGGGCTTCGGTTGAGATGTTATCAAGCCCAGTTGCTGTGGACCTGAAGTATTTTAAGACGGGACAGATAAACGTGGCCATGGCTGCAGTATAGCAGACGTAGTTAGTTGGTACACTTAAGACACAGGGAATATTTTTATGGGTAGGGGACAGCTCAGCCTGTTTCAAAAAATGTGTGTTCTGATGTAAGTTCCATGCATGTTTATGTACTTACTGTCAAACTTGTAGACGTAGTTGTGCCACGCTTTTCCGACCATGTTGTTATAGCAACCAGCAGGATTTGAGCCATACTGATTGTAAGTCAGGTCGGCTTCCTCCCCGCCCCAGCATTCCCCGTAATACTGCAGTCCAAAGTACTGCTGGCCTGTGAACATGCAAAATAAAAATGTTCTCTTTTAATTATTAGATCTCCCAAATGCCCCTTACGAGCTTCCGATTATTGACAAATCACAAATAGCCCGAGCGCTCCGAGCTGCTCCGAACGTTGCGACGTCACATTTCGCTATCGGTATATGCTAGGTTGCATAGCAATATCTTGACCGAAGGGCTCGGTAAATTCTCCCAAGCTGGAAATCAGGTGGCTGGAAATTATGGAATGATTCTCATGTTTTGACAAGCCCTACTGTGCTCTGGTTCTGGTCGTTGTTAACTATATGAAACGTCAGGAAGTGTCTAATCTGGTGACGGTCCTTATAAGCTGAGTTTTCGTTTTTCGCTGATTTTCCAAGTAAGAAACTGACAGACGAAATCTATCTCACTCCTTAAAAAAATTGAACTATTGATAAGGTTAAAATTACTAAATTAACAATATTAAAAAAGAATTGGTACTTTTAAAGCAATTTCCTAATGGTGTATGCCCTAGGATTGAAAGCTAGAGCGGGTGAAGGGTGAAAGCCCCATCTCTACCCAAGTCAGAAGTGCACAAGTATAGATTTGGGGGGAAGGGGGGACCTGGAAATAACTAGCACACTATTATGGGTGTAGCAATGCATGAAGTCGTCCATGCATTGCCTTTTTATTTCCAACCTAAAGCAAAATCGATATCACTTATTATGCCACATCGGCCTCCTCTAACGTAACTCTAAATGCATACTACCAACTTAACTACCGACTCACGTCTGTTCATAGCTTCATCAGCACATTTCTGTACTGTCTTGGACAAGTCTGACCAATCGATAGTCCCTCGGAAGTTCTTAAGCAGCTCGGGCATGGCTCGTGGGCGGGGTTTGTCTTTAAAGCAGCCAACAGGGACGAATTTAAGATCTGAAATCAAAGAGGTTCCGATATGTTATTTAAAAAAGTCCTTCGGTCGTCCGTCAAACATTGCCACTGCCTATCGAGACGCAACGAATGTTATCAGCTTAGTTGAGAAGGCTGAGAATGAGTTACAATAAAGGAGAACTTCGCGCCTCAAGATTTGGCTAGGATTCCTTTAATTTTTTTTTGACATTTTACAACAACACGTTTTTGTTTGTATGTTATGTTTTGTTTTCGTTTTGTTTTATTAAAAAAAACAACGAAATTCTAGAAATAGTTTTTTTAACATTTTTTCAACAAATTGGTAGAAGTGCTGGTTTCTTTAGAACTTTAAAATTTGCGAAAAAAAATGAAATTCCTTACTTAAAGAAGGTACGAAAGACTGCAGGTCTCATAAAGGGATAAATAATTGGAGAACAGATTAAAAGATACTGCCGCGTTACATGAAGGATAAACTGTTACATATATTTACCGCTTACCGTCAGGAATGGGCTCGAGAGGTTCTTCTGTTGGCTCAAATTCTAAAACATAAAATAAACAGAATCTACTAAAAAAATAAAACATTTTACCTTGAACCTAACTAAATATGCTTATGAATCTTTTTTGTGTATGTGTGTCACGAAGGTAACGGAACCTTGGCTTGCATTTTATTAAAGTGTTTTTCTCCAAGAAAGCGAGAATTGACTTCTTCTCCTACTGAATATATCATGGTATTAATGAGAATTTACAGTGGCATCTTCCACATAGTGGCTCTTCGGATCCCACTGATTCCAGATCGATTTGGGATTTAGTAGTGTTGGTTTTTTTGGAGGGAAGAAAACTGGAGAACCCGGAGAAAAACCCTCGGAGCAAGGACGAGAACCAACAACAAACTAAACCCACATATGATGCCGGGTCCGGGAATCAAACCCGGGCCACATTGGTGGGAGGTGAGCGCTCTCACCACTGCCCTATCCCTGCTCCCCAAGTGTGACTAGGCTAGACGCGCTAAAATGGTTAGCCGGGAATGCTGTTTGATCTATTTTTTAAATTAATTTGGAACTCGATGAAGATGGCAAGCTACAAGAAAAGTATGACGAGATTGTGGAAAATCCGAATTGTGTAATAATTTCAGAAGCATAACACGGAAATAGTCTAAAAATTTTTTTGGAGGGTTGGAATTTTAATATTTAAGGTACGCGCACGAGCGCAAAAGCACAGGGGATAGAGTGAAATAACAAGAAATAACACAAGTACATACACTGGTATCAACTCAAGACAGAAAGGATCAAAATGGACTTAGAGAAAATACTCCAGTGTAGGAGCCAATGCAAAAAGAAAAAAAATGGCAGACAAACACAACATGACAAAAAGTTAAAAAAACCACCGAAACATTGACAAAAACACGATGAAGAAGAGTTCGAGAGAAAGAACATTTAAAGAAAACGCTGGAAGAGCAAGGTAGAAAAATAGTGGACAATACATATAAAAAGAAAACAGAGAAATCAAAGAAAAATATCCAGACCTTTCATGTGTGCGAGCCGCAGCAAATTTTGCTAACTATCAAGTAGTAAAATTCTCTTGCGGAAAAGACTTACCGTCCTCAAAGCTTCGACAAGAGATGAAAGGAACCACGAAAAGAAGAATCCAGAGCTTCATGATTTCGTCTTTCCTGTATTTTTCAGCACGATCTCCGGGAACTAAAACCAGCTAAAACTGCAAGTGAATACTTTGAAGCCCAAGATATTGTGAGATGGGCTTTTATACGCTTTTACGGAACGTGGGAAGAAATTACAGGATGTACCATGGCTATTATAGACTGTGTTTGTTGAAATTGGAGTTTTGTAAATATTTAGGATAAATATTGCCTCGTTAAAAGAATTTATACCTTTAAAGAAATATATAACATACAGTATGATAGCCTTAGTAATTTTAAAAGGCTTTAATAGAGTTAGTTCGGGATATTTTTTGTTAATTAAAGAATCCATTAGATAAAATCTGCATTCCGTGAAACGTGGCTTCCAAAATGTAAAGAGGCTGGCTGTGACAGTGCAAATAGGCCAAAATATGGTTTTAAAATAAAATCGACTTTGGACCGATTTGTGTTTATCTGAGCAAGGTCAAATAATTCTTCAAATTTTCGTCTTTTTATTTTCTAGTTGACAACAACCAGTAATTTTATAAACGTTTCAGTCCAGATTGCTGCAGCTATGTTTTTTCAACTTGATTCGTATCTGAATCTGAAAAGACAACGAAGGAATTGATGATGGGTTACTCTTTTCATACAAATGCAAGGGAGGTCTTTTCATACAAATGCAAGGGAGGTCATAATCCATTTCGATCATCATCGATGTGAGACTTTGTCAAAATTGAAAATAGCAAGTCAGGGGAAAATGCGGTTTATCTTGCCTGAGACCGCTTGAATAGAACTAACAATTTTTTTCATGATTGCGCAACTGGTCTATACAGCAATTGTTTACCTTTCAATAAGACGAGTATGTCAATTTATAACAACAAAATGTACACATCTACTTTCTGTATTAACTAACGGAAGCTTGGTAAAAAACCTTAAGGTAACTTCGATCCGAGAAAAAACAAAAGTGTAAAATGTTAGTTTAGTATTTGCCAGGTTTCATATTTCCATTTCTAGAATATAATTTTAAATTTCAGTGTACCGATTACGCAGGAAACGTAACAGAGCTAGAGATCACCTTTTTCCAGCCAAAATGAAAACGAAATAATTATGACTGTTCGGTGTGATGAGTAACGAAACGAAATCAATTTAATTTATACATTGCGAAACGCAGGACAATTTGATAGTACAAGATCACTTATGTCAACAGATGAGTGTGTTTTATATGTACGTACAAATTGTGCGTTGCACGTACGCTTTTATTTTATAATTAAAAGCTCCTTCATTTTAGAAGGAAAATAGACACTAATAGAGTACAGGGGCGTAGCCAGCCTTGGCCGTGGCCGGGTTTTTTTTTTTTATTTTTTTTTTTTTTTTTTGTTTTTGCGTTTTTTTTTTTTTGTTGTTTTTTTTGTTTTCTTCCCTTTTTTTTTTTTTTTTTTCCGGGGCGGAGAGTACAAGGACGCAATCTTGCATCAATATAACAGATGTTAGTGTCTCATGGTTTGTTTTTAGCACCATGAACGGTTTCATCTCAGAACATCAACAGCACGCTATTTCTTCTGCTGTTCGATGCATAGTCGGTGACTGATGACTTCGGATCACTACAATTTTCTGTCGTAAAATGCATTTTACTATGGCGCCCAGAGCCATGATATTTGGAGTAAAAGCCAATGAAGTCCTCTGTCAATAATCCTGCAATTAACAAAAATATGTACAGAACAAGTTTTAGTCAGTGTGTTAATTTACCTCAAACGAGCATTCGTTAAAAAGTTTGCACTTAAACGGTGTAGTTACACAAATGGCTGAAAAGGCATCTAAAAATTGCCGTTTTACAACCTTCATGGTAAACATGACTTTAAGTCGTCAAAAATTGGCCCTTTCCGAATCTCTTTTTAGGGTACGTACGTTTCAGGGGTAACGAAAAAAAACACAACTAGAAAATGAGTTTTCCAACCAATCATTCCTCTCTCGTATATCGTTTTAAGGCAGATCCAGTGAAGCCTACGAATGCATACAGATAACTGAAGAATAACCGTTTGCGTTCGCAGGCTATGCTGAGAAATAAACTCCTTACTGGCGGATTTTAGCTAGCTCTGACTTCATTTCAATGAACCTTTTAGGAAAGACAAATGTGTATTTTCTCAAAAAAAAAAAAAACGTTTTTGCCTCAGACTTTTCTTCCGGTAATTTTAAGGGTCCGTTTTCAATATGCATGTGTTGCGCGCCTAGACCCCTTCCTATATTAACCTCAAGAGAGACCCTGGGAACGTGGTTGTTTCTATATTAGAAAATTAAAGGAGCTATATGTCACGGGGATTTCACAGATTTTTGGCCGGTCTAAATTGTTCTGAAATTAGTGGTAGGCAATGTAACCCATGATAAACCTTTAACTTTGAACATCTAAAGAAAGATATAACCTTAACTTGCGGATAGAAAATCAAACTACGGCTATAAATATCGATTTTTTTTAAGACGCGCCGAAACAACTGGAAAAGGTAAGCTTCATGTTTTCAAATTGCCATCCATTTCCATCCGAGCCATCCGCAACCAAAGACACTTGTTAATAGTTTTAGTGCTCTAATATAGCAATTTTTAATAAAAATGATCCATTCTTTTAGGTTTCCCACGATACTAATATAAATTTTGGCTGTTCAAAAATCTGTTAAAATTCCGCGACAAAGCCCCTTTAAGATCGTGACACAAACGCTGGCTTCAATATTCAAGTTACTCAAGTTACTGAATTAATTTATCACGAGGCGCGAAGACACATATACATTAGGGTCAGGTTAAAACAAGAAGCAAAGGACGGCAAAGCATGTAGGGTGAAGGAAATCCTTTAGGAACTACAATGGCCAGCGAGTGAACTAGATGAAACTAGTACCTCAGTCAGACTGCAAAGCAAAAACAAACAAAAAGAAATGCCCTAACTTAAGGTGGCTCAACTGGATTTTCTAGGGGTAACAACGCTCAAGTTTGAGAATTCACTCCGTCACCATTAACAATGCTATCGAAAAACAATCACCACAGTTGTATTAGATAAAGATGAATTTTTTTTATCATCAGTGTTATATTGACATCGGAGTTGCCATAGCGACGAAATGACGTCATTGCGTTTTTTACTTTCGCTCGTATTCCTCGGCACAGGGAGATTTTTTCGGAAATCGCTCTAAGGAGCTTGAACCACACATAGCTGCCTCAATGTTGGCAAAGTTTGAACAAATTCTATGAGAGCGTTTTCGAAATATTTGAGGATGAAGTTTTGGGGGCTATTAATACAGTCAAAAACATACTAACGAGAAAATGGGGTAATATCTAAAGAAAACCACGCACCTGTGGATTGCAGTTTCAACTTATAGTAGTTTGATTCCATTGAATATCGTGTATAAAACAGTGGTGGAGATTGCTTTGGTCGATTGCGAGAAAAAATAATTTGATGAGCGTGCGTTCCGATGCTCTTGTTGCAGTTTTTGTTTATAATATGGTCTATGCTTACAAACGTGATAATAAATTAAAAACTGCTCGATGAATTTTTTTAAAAATTCGACAAACTCGAGATTTGTCATCAATTGATATAACTTGCAAGTTTCAAGCTCATTGAAAACATTTAAGGCAATAAAATTGGGCCTCCAATGTACTGATTTTTTCTCACAAATTTCGTGTTTACAAGCGAGTGTCCTCAATATTCACGGTATTGTTTTCAAGTTTCATATCCACGTGCACAACTTAAGCGGAAAAAATTTATTTGCATTAAATAGGGCGCTCGACTGCTTTCCGAACAATTTTCCGAAACATGCATGCTTATATTGCTAAAAAAATTGCAACAACATTTGTCGGGCTATTTAGCTGTAATACAGTCGTGTAAAGGGCTTCTTTGTTCATTCTGAAGATGTTGTCATTAATTGCTATTCTCATCTCAAGGCAGATTAGCATGCTTCGGAAAAATTTTCGTAAAGCAATCGAGCGTCCTGTTTAATGCAAATGAATGTTTTGCTGCATTCGTGCACGCAGATATGAAAATTGAAAACAATAGCCGTGAATAATGAGGACATTCGCTTGTAAACACGAAATCTGCGAGAAAAAATCAGTATATTGGAGGCCCAATTTTATTGCCTTAAATGTTTTCAATGAGCTTGAAACTTGCAAGCTATAACAATTGATGACAAACCTCGGGTTTGTAAAATTTTAAAAAAAATTCATCGAGCGGTTTTTAATTTATTATCACTTTTGTAGGCATAGACCAAATTATAAACAAAAATGGCAACAAGAGCACCAGAACGCACGCTCATCAAATTCGTTTTTCTCGCAATCGACCAAAGCAATCTCCACCACTGTTTACACACGATTTTAAATGGAATAAAATTACTATACGATGAAACTGCAATCCACAGGCGCGTTGTTTACTTTAGATATTTTCCCATTTTCTCGTTAGTATGTTTTTGACTGTATTTATAGCCCCCAAAACTTCATCCTCAAATATTTCGAAAACGCTCTCACAGAATTTGTTCAAACGTTGCCAACATCGAGGCAGCTATGTGTGGTTTAAGCTCCTTTGAGCGATTTCCGAAAAAATCTCCCTGTGCCGAGGAATACGAGCGAAAGTAAAAAACGCAATGACGTCATTTCGTCGCTATGGCAACTCCGATGTCAATATAACACTGATCATAAAAAAATTTCATCTTTATATAATTCAACTGTGGTGATTGTTTTTCGATAGCATTCTTAGTGGGGACGGAGTTAATTCTCAAACTTGAGCGGTGTTACCCCTAGAAAATCCAGTTGAGCCACCTTAAAACACTTTAATTTAGGCAATGCAATGAAATATGTAATATTTGAACGTTTTTTTCCTCACTTGTAATGCTCGTCCTAAGGTCTCGATTGGTAGAAGAAGCACAGTGACTATGCCCAGAACAGAAAATCCGCTGTACAAACTAAGTGATAGCAGGATGGAATGAGGCATCAGAACCTGGAAAAAGAATAAGGAGCAAATAAGCACAGCTACTAAACTATCCAAAATTTCTAAATTTCACTGTAGATTTTGCCCCGAAAACAATCATCTACATTTTTCAACCTTTAGAATTTCCCTTTTTATATTCTTTTCTTTTGCCTCATGAACAACATGTAAACTTATACAACCGTCCAGAATACTAACGGACAAACTCAGACATTCCTTCCAGCGTATAAGGTTGGTAAAGCAATAGTCGTCTGCGTTCCAGCCTAGTGGCCCAACAGGCCAGAGCTTATCCCGATTTCAGAAGCACGAAGCGATTAGGAGTATTTCTCTCCCCCCCCCCCCCACCCCCGCTGGATGGGATGCTAGTCCATCGCACGGTTACCCCGAGCATTAAATTCGTCGGTACCCGTTTATACACCTGGGTGGAGAAGGAGTGTCTTGCCCAAGAAAACAACGCAGTGATCCCGGCCAGGGCTTAGCTGATAAAAGGCAGTATTTATGGAACTGAGAGGTGGCAAGCACTCAAGCAAGCCCTCCCCCTAATTTAGACTCTGCAAAGAAGGAACGCTATCCAACATTGAGTTTTTTCACTACAACTTATTGACCACTTGAGACTACTAACATGTATGAGAAAATCCCGTGTATAAACCCTTTTTCTCAAGCAGACACAGATCATCGAGACTGTATTGCTGATTGAATTACGTTTTGTCTACTCACCATGGCAACGAAAGGAGTTATCATACATCCGATCCTCGCTGCGCCGGAGCATGCTCCTAAGCCGATACCGCGCATGCTCGTGGGATACACCTCCGGGGTGTACACGTAGCCGCACATATCAGCAATACTTATGAACAGACGAGAGCCGTACAAAAACAGCGTGGTCGATATACGACTAGTGAAGGAAACGTAGAAGAAACAAAGTTTGTTAGCGAAAGGTTGCATTGTATTAAAATAGTTTTTTATTCTGGCTAAAGTGAATCAAGTATATGGCGTATAAAGTATAGTTGGGAATTTGAACGTTCGTGTATGGTGCATTAAGTTTTTCGTTAAAAGAAGAAAATCGATGGAAATTTGAAAAATGAAGTTTAGCCTTATTACTTAGTCAAAATCTATGTTCTGGTATATGTAAGCAAGTTCAACGCGTTTTCAGAATCAATTTCAGAGTACGCACAGAAAGCTAAAATCTAAAGTAAGGCAGTCATCGGACAAGCATTCTGTACTAAAGTAACATTTTCGAGGATAGCAGCTTATCAATACAGTCAAAGCTCTCTTAACGGACACTCTCGTAAGCGGACAGCTCTACTTACGGCCGCCTTGTTTGAAACCCTGTTTTACGCTCCCATACAAACTCTGTATTTTTACATTCTCGTAAGCGGACATTCCCGTAAGCGGCCGCGGACACTTTCGGAGATTACGACTTAGACTTTTTCTTTGTTTTTAAGCTCCCGTAAGCGGACACCCCAAAGGAAATCCTTTTAACACCCTTTGTACCTTGTTTTTATCAATCAACTTCACATCGCCGTTGGTCACAATGATTTTACAGTAATTACAGTACCATGCATATTTCAGTTTTTGTTTTGTCGTCATCCACGTCCGTCCGGTTATTGTTAGCTGGACAAGCTCCCGTAAGCGGCCATCTATCTCCTACACCTCTAGTGGCCGCTTACGAGAACCATTCTCGTAAGCGGCCAGCTCCAGTTACGGACACTTTTTTTGCGTCTCGAGGGTGTCCGCTTACGATAGCTTCGACTGTATTCAGTTCAGTATTTGCAACTTCTCCGAATAAGACACTAGTCCAGTAATAATTTGAGATTTAGGATGAAAGGGTTGAACGAGAGTGGCTGGCAGTGCTCACCTTTTTGTGCAAATAAACAACGCTGCTAGAAAAATAGCACTCCCCAAGAAAGCCACAAATTGAACCATTTTTCTACCTATTCTGTCCACCATCAAAAATATAAATACTAATCCTGCAAGATAAAAATGAGAAATAAACATCGATTAGATTAAATTCTAAGAAATATATGATCTTCATTAATTGTCAGATTAATTGATTAATTATCATCTTACATGAGTTGAAATTAAAACACTTACCTAAAAGATCTCCAGACATAACAATAAAGTAATTAGCGTAGTCTTCATAATCTAGCTGTTTACAAGAGCCGGCCTCAGGCGAGATATCATCCTTGGTATTAGCCCGCTCAGCATTGATACCTGCAAATATGCAACAACACTGAAGTCAGCTTTCGACGGAATTTTCCCGCCAGTGGCATTGGAAAATTGATTTTATATGACTTCCGCGCTTGCTGCACACGTCAGCGAGTTGTGACCAATCAGAGTGAAGGCATTGCGGACCATTGCGTCATGCCGAGTTTGGGCTAGCGTGCTTTTCCCGCGTTTTCCACTGGTTATCGACGCTCCTATTCGACCGAGTTTTGATTGGTTAACTGACTCCACGCGTGGTAGAAACTGGCACTGTGAGTCGTTTTTTTTTTTTGTTACGCCTTATAGTAAACACGAGGAATCCTCTCTACAAGCACAATGCTCTCAAAACTACCTGTTCTGATTACAACAAAATAAAAACTGACAGTGCAAGACACTAGCATCGTTATGATATAAAGGCATGCGTTCAATACTCAGCCGAGACACAACTCGGTGATGCGGTTGATGTCATCTCTTGAAGGAATAATAATTATCTAGAATGGCTCAGTTCAGAAGCGAGGTGAAATCTCAGTAGTGCTGAGGTCTTAGGCTAGGATCTGTCATGCTCAAAGCTATTAATAAATGAAGCTAGTTGCTTCCCCGAGTAAAGGACTATTTGATTTATGGAGAACTGTTGTGTGATGTTAACTCACACAGAACTTTAGCTCAGTTACCTCTACAAGGGTCCACTCTAGAGAACATTTCTGTAGTTATAAGCGCTATTCCGTAGATTACAAAATGGCTACTGAACCTGTAAACAACAGATAAATAACCAAAAATTACTACATGAAGACTTCCCTGCATAAGTTAATTAAATTAATTGGTAAATTAATTTGTAAATTTGTTTAATTTGTAAATTTGTTTAATTAATTTGGTAAATTAATTTGTAAATTAAATCGGTGAACTTTAACTCTGATGTTGATAGGCGGATGAGGTGCATGGGGTCCTATGAAAACATCGAATGAAAGTGAACCCGTCATTTGAGAACAACCATTAAGTTTTGTGAGTGTGTTTTCGAGGAGAAGATACCAAAAGGCACCAAAACAAAGACATTAGCTGAGATATATATATATGATGCTGATAACAGATAGCTTACCAAATGATCCATAATAAAATTGTAGATCTTCGGAATTCAAGAGAAAAAAGATCTGTTATCCTTCCTCGTGGAACCTGCAAGGAAAAGTATCATATTTTGAAATCACTTTCGAACTCAATTTTTTTTAGCTCTAAAACTAACCAATTAAAGATCGACATGGTCATTTCAATTTTTTTAGCTCTAAAACTAACCAATCAAAGATCGACATGGTCATTTCAATTTTTTTAGCTCTAAAACTAACCAATCAAAGATCGACATGGTCATTTCAATTTTTTTAGCTCTAAAACTAACCAATCAAAGATCGACATGGTCATTTCATTAACAGCAGAGGCGGCGGAGCGTTTTGAAAAGTCAAGTGGGGGGCTAAACTTTTCCGTTCTAGCAACTTTTTGTTTTCTGAGCAGTTCCAAGACCGAAGACTGCCGAAGATTCTTCGACTGTTGTTTGAAAGCCATACGAAAATTTCCTATAATCTTTTCAACTTTTCCGAAGATAAACGAAGTTTCCCGAAGACCTTCAAAGAAGTTAACGTTTCGAAGATGTTTAAACTTACTCATGAGACCGGATATCTTGATAAACCAATTTTACGCAGCGCTCTTGGTATTTTCGGAACCAAAACGTGAGGGGGGGGGGGGTGCTGAGCCCCCAAATTTTCTTTTGGGGTGGGGGGGGGGGGCAGGGGGGCTAAAAGGGTAATGTACCTCGTGTTTTTCAGTAGCTACTAGTTCTCCTGGCGGAAGTTCTTTATTATTTTCTTTAGCGATCCTCTGCAGAATACACAAAGCTTTCTCTGGCTTGCCAGCTGCCATGTAAAAACGAGGTGACTCTGGTACGAGCTAAAACAAATAACAGTACAGCGCAATGTGAGTAATAAAATCCAAAATCATTTAAACGCAGATTTAAATAGCCCAATAAGCGACTTCTTTTTGCTCCGTGTACCATCGATTATATTTCTTTCATTCTGTTTGTTTGTTTGTTTTACTGCGTTATATATTTGAGGCCATAGCTTATAGTGATTGAATAGATCAATGTATTAGAAAATAAGTGTGATAAGTCACATCTTCAGTGAAATACAAATGTTCGTGGCTAGGCTTTTAGCCAGGATTTAAAAAGTGGGAGTCCAAAATTTTTATAAGGCCAGACTTTGTCACCATAGGAGGGCCTGAGGAGGCTGCAAGTTGTTTTTCTGCAGTTATGAATGCAAAGGTATCTAAAGATTTCCAAATTTTCTAAAAAAAACTCTGTTTACAGTTACTCATATTAATTTTCTCTGAAAAGTGGCCGTCCATAGGACTCCTGGACTCCCACTTGGCTAAAAGCCTGGTCTGACGCAGCGTTTCGTCCCTGCCAAGGGACTCTTCAGAGACCTTTCTGCTTTCAGTTGGCAAACTCGTTGAGCATTGCGCTCAAAGTCCCGTTCGCGAGCATTTAACTTGTGACGGCAGCAATCTCGTTGAGCATCGCGCTCAGGGTCCCGACTGCACAAAATCACGAGTGAAAATTGACAACAGAAGAGTCAAAAGTCACATCTTAGCTTTGATACTGCTCGGAAAGAAAGAGAAAATTTAACCAATTTTCTCAGGTAGGCGGGATGTTCTCGAGTATAAATGTAGTGGAGCGGGTATTAAATTTAGGATTTCGGTATCTTTTAGGCTCATAAAATTTCTGCCAGTAATTTTGTTTTGGGGTGAATTGTTTCTCTTTTGATGTGAAATCAAGACTTCACAGGCACCGTCGCGTCATTGTACACACATTGGCTACGATTGGCCAAATTAAAGGTGTTCTTTTCGGCAGAGTCGTCTTTTTTTGTGCAGGCGAAATTTCAGTCTTTATAGAGAGAAAATCTACATGCTCGAATTAGTCTATGGCCCTCTCCACATTAATCCCTATAAATTTGAAAACGAAGAAATTTGAAAACGCCGTATGAAAATGTTTTCCGTTCACATTTATCCAGATAAATTTGAATACGATACGCTTCATTGCACGCATCGTTGCAACGCATGCGCAGAGCTATTGTTAAGCTTATTAAACCTTTTGTTTTGACAGAGATCACTTGGCTATTTGACGTCAGTGTTTTCAAAAAGCTCCGTTTTCGCCGTACACTCCAGTGCATTTTCAAATTTCTCCACTTTGGAGAGCGTTTTTGTAAAGCTCCGTTTTCAGTGACCGAAAACGCCGTTTCAGTGTGGACGGTCGACCTATCCGGAGAAAGAAAAGGTGCCTTTTCAAATTTACCTGGGTTAGTGTGGACAAGGTTTTTAGATAACATGTCTCTTTAAAACGTGTGTTTGTCTTACCTTACTACAACAAATAAAAAGAAGCAAAGGAAGCGCTGATATGAAGAACAGCCATCTCCAGCCCAGCGTGGGCATCACCACAAGTGCGACGAGAATCTCCAAGCAAGACCCTAGAGACCATGATAACTGGAAAGAGAAGAAGAACATGAGTAATCAACAAAATTGTGTGGACTGGTTGCCGAAGTACACAAAGTGCTATTTTAACAAATCCTCGCTGAAGTTCCTGCGCTTTTTATTATCCATCTTCAATCAGTAGAGTACAAATAATGCGCGAAACGAGTACAAATATGCCGCGGTATTTTTGTACTGTTTTTGTTAGCTATTTTGTAACTTGCTACCGCGAAAAGCGACGGACATTCGCGCAGTCAGTGATCAGTATGATAATAAATTATTCTTTTGTTAGACTATAAATAAGTATAGCGTAGTAACGCTGCGTTGGCTGTGTTTTGGTTGTTGCGATTGTTGTGGTTAGTGTGAGTGACCCATCCAAGAGAAACATAAATTGGCTTTAAAAAACGGGGAATTCGAGAAGTCAAAGGGTAAAATTAAGGTGTGCGACCGACGGAGAGTAACTACGTTTGGTTCGAGATCAGCTTACCGAAAGAGCATTAAGCGAGACTCCTCTTCGTTTACTTGGAAGGAATTCAGCCCAAAGATTCATGCTACGATAACAAAAACAAACCAACAAACAACAAAGCAAACAATTGCAAACAATGCAAAAAGCAAACAAGTTATAACTGAGTTCTTTCAGAGAAGATTTACACAAGAAGGTTTATGTAAAATTCCCCATGTACCATTTGATAACTATTTGAATTTCTGTTAATTATCAGCAACGTTGTTTAATCCTCAACCAGAAAAGCCACCAGGTCTCTCAGGGACTCTCGACGAAGGTTTTTCGTAAGATAGGTGTTCCTCAGGGAGTTCTGTACCGCCTGGAAAATGAGATTTTAGACACTTCTCCAGAGCGTGCGAAACAGATATAAATTTTCCAGCAACTATACTTAAACTGTCTTTAAATGCCTTTTTGGGTGATTACTTTGTGTCCATTATTGTTCCTGATGCCTGATGATTTCTGAAAAATTGATTCGTTTGGGTGACCCTGCCGTTTCTCAGTCGCTTTTACGCAAGGTGGAAGAAAGTCGGCACTTTTTTTTGACGGCATAATGGTGCCGGGAAACGGTGCAAGTCTGTGTCAATCAAGCCGTTGCTAAGGAAGCCCAACCATTCGATAGCTACTGCGCACCATTGGTTGCCCGGCACCGCTATGCCGCATTTTTGAATCGCGGAACAAAGGTCACCACAAAGGAAGTTTCTTCTCCCCCCGCTTTTACGTTAATATTGGTTTTTGGTCATTTGTTTTCCTATCATGTCGTCTGCTCTGCTCATGGTTTTAAACGCTTTCTTAAATACCTAAATCTTACAAGTAAAATAGTTTCGACCCGTCATAAAGTGGTTAGCGCATGCGTCTTACCATTGAGCCACGCCTCCCATTCCCAGTCCAACCACGGTACTGAACGCCATGATCCAGAAGTAGTTTGGTGCAAACGTACTCAGCAAGCCGCCAACAAAAATAACTACAGTGCAAGCCAAGACTTCCTGTATGGAACATAAAACACAAGCAGGGTGTAAAGAAAACGTCTTTTCCATCCCTAGGGAAGGAAGAAGTCTGATCACCCAGCGCTGGCAGGAAATAGCATCCTAATGAAGAGCACCTTGTAGGAGAAAAGTGTCTTGGCCAACAACACAACACAATGAACCCGGCCACGGTTCGAACCCGGACCCGCTCGTTCCGGAGTCCAGCGCGCTAACCATTGAGCCGCTGCGCATCACAAAAGCATTGAGCCTGGACGATAAAATGAAAAAGGGAAAAGGCTAGTTACCTTTTTTCTTCCAAAGTTATCTGAAACGTATCCCCAGATACACGTGCTTACTGTCATTCCAGAAAACACCGCCTGCAGAGAAAAATAGATTCACAAAGCATAGACTATCATCATGCTCAGTAATTAGGAGCAGATCACTACAAAAAAGCTTCGTACGTTAAGGGGGGGGGGGGGGGAGGTGCCTTCGTCTTACTAGGCCGAATTAGAACTGTAATGCGTTAGGCATACAAAAACTTTACCAGTTCTAATTCCGTAACATGATCGGTAAAGACAGGTTGTTCACAGGTTCATTAACACTGAGATTAGTGAAGGACTAAACCTGAATTTAAAGTTGAAATTAGTCCCAGGGTAACTTTTGCGTAAGACTTACTGTGGTGATCGTTGCTTCTTGCCATGTGGCTAAATTCCATTCACATCGGATTGCAGGACACACAATTGCCAGAATTGTTACTTCCATCGAGTCCGCCATCTAAAACGCAAAAATATATCGGCTTTTAAATATACAAAAGCAGTTGTCATTCCTACTTTTAACTGAGATTCTAGGAATTCTCTTTTTAAGGGGGCTTTTTGTTGTACCCAAGATTGTCTTTTCCTTTTTTGCGAGGGTAAAAACCGACCACGTTCTTTTAAATTAACAGCGTCCCGCAATTCTCTGTAGACATCCCTGCGTGGATATCTTGGTCGCGTACAGGCTAGTACCAAAACCAAAAACGTTGGGACACACGGAAAACCATGCCTCAGCCCGGAAGGTCGCCGGACCAAGCTAAAAAATCAAACAAACAAACAAACAAACCCGCTAACCACTAAACACTATCCACAAACTGCCAACCCCTAACCTAATTCTAAAGTAACCCTGTTTTGGGGTGTTCATCCGGCATTCTGAGTTTTAGTATAAGCCCAAGTAAACATGGCTTACACGTGGTTGAGCCGAATGGATTACGTATCCTCTTAACGCCGTGAAGACCACCAACTTTCAAAAGTAGTTTTTGATCAACTCAAAAGTTGAAAGATAAACATGGGCCATTTGAATACCAACTGTAAGTAGATTTGCCAAAATACTAGTTAAAAAGTTAGTAAAGTAAATAAAACAACTAATTAAAAAACAAGTTGAGCGTTAACAAAACATTGGCGGTTCTAGCTATGTATTCCTAGAAAAACTCGGAGAAGACATTTTCAGAGACTTACCCAAGCCAAGCCGATTACAAACATCAGCTTTACTTGAAAAGGTCCATAACCGATTTTGTCGATCGCCTCTTCCACAGTGTAGGTAGCTTTACTTCCTAAACCTCAGGATAATTTGAAAAATAGAGGATAATCATGATTGAAATTACCAAACGAAAAAAGAGTATGAAACACTTATTCGAATCCCCTTTTTCCAGATCGAGATGATCTGGGTTCTAGCGCTGGTTGGGAATTTAGTTTGCGCAGAACTTAGTATCCACCTAGGAGTTGAATAAACATTGTTCATCAAAATTCCTCTTTAATTCCCTTCAGATAACTAACTTTTGGTTATTGTATCTGAATTCACGTGCCCCTTAAAAAATCTCGTGGAGACTCGCGAGGAACGCGTTCCACCTAAGTGGGCTCCACGAATAACGAGTAGCATTGTTTACGTAATTTAACGGTCATACAGTGCCATTCATTCACTCACCCTGTTCCGATTTCTGTGACAAAGCGACGCCTGGATCGTCTTCTCCAGCTGTAGAACCCAACTGCAATTTCTCATCTTGATTTTCCATAACAAAAAAGATTAATCCCTTCAAAGCGATTCAACGCTTTGCAGTTATCTCAACGCCGCCAGAACAAACATCATGAGAGCACGAAACGATTAGCCATCGTTTTTAACCGAATCGATATTTTCAAAACATGTATACAGTTAGATTTTCTGGTTTGTAGTTTTCTTGTGACATAAGCCAGTCACATCGCCAAGTTTTTCGGTTGAAAGGATGATCTCTTCCGGTAAAATGGAGTTGACTTTCGCGAAGCAGGTACCAGCCTGTTTGGAATCGCCCAAGCAAAGTTATGCATAATTGACGCCGATTTCTTTCTTTTTCGCAACAAGCGAAAAATTATTTTCCCTGGAAGATCAAAACATTCGCCAGCCGTTTCTTCGTCAGTATATGGAGCCTAGCGATTGCCTTAGACAATTAACTATCGCAGTGCCACTCTCTACCCATGCCCAGATGCCTAAACGTTCCTGGGGTACCTGTGGCATATTTGTCAGGATAACCTTTAGAGCGCTCAAATGCCAAAATTCAAAGCCATTTCCAGTTTTCGTGGCCTCGAAGTTTGTAAGAGTTTGAAGAAAAACTCTGCGCGAATTTTATAAGAAAACGTTATAAAAACGTTACCAAATAACGAAGCGATAAACTAGGTAGCCTGTTCCAGGCGTTCGGTTAGTCACTGGTTAGTGGGGAGCAGCGCGAAAAACGGCGATCGACCGGAAACCGCGCAGGGAAAGCCTCTGGCATCCAGGATAGAGGAAAAGGGAAGCCACGAGTCATGCGGCCCACACTGCCGGAGCTTATCCCGGTTTCCGTAGCATTAAGCGGCTAGGAATATTTCTACTCCCCCCCTGAATGGGATGCTAGTCCATCGCTGGGTTCCCCCCAGCATTATGTCGCCGGTACCCATTTATACACCTGGGTGGAGAGAGGCACTATGATAGTTAAGTCTCTTGCCCAAGAACACAACACAAGTGACCCCGGCCAGGGCTCGAACTCGGACCGCTCCATCCGGAGTCCGGCGCACTAACTCATTAGGCCACCGCGCCTCCCACACCCAGGATAGGAACATGCTATAAACCTGGTGGATAACAGTTACGCATATGCAGCGTACGGACCCTAACTTTTTAATGACTGTTTTTTGGGTTGAAAGTAGAGGATTTGGAAAATTTGAGCGCGCAATGTGTTTGATCGCTGTGTGAGGATAATCTGTTTGATTGATATTCCAGGTCTGAGCCATTACATAAAAAGATGATCGAAAGGGACCCAGAAGCATTTCTCCAGATTTTCGGTGCGTCACTATCGATGTAGTTGGAAAGTGTACAGTGGAGATTTGAATTTCTGTAGATTTGTTTGTAAAGTTTATTGCGGATTTGCCTTGGCTCTTTTCTCTCTCCCATCATCCTCAGCGTCTTATGATTTTCTCATAAGAAAAGACTGCAATCTACTGGGGCGACTCAGGGCCGACTAGCCGAACTTGAGACGCCAATGGTAACAACTGAGCAATCATAACAGTTCAATTCTCTGTCCACTAGTACAACGAAATCGCCGTTCAATAAATTATCTTGTAGGACAGGAATATAAATATATATTTCTTTAATTTTGTTTTCGTATAATACAGTCTAAAAATGAAACAGGACGTTTCAGCATTTGTGCTAAAAAACTATTTGTCCGACTATACTACTATGCGCCATTTCTAATTTCCACGTGGCTCCTTTAGCCAATCGATCATAATTTTTCATAAAGAATTCTAATCTACCTAACCTTGTTCATTTCAAAACAAGATTGCTTTAAGGAGCGAAGGCACAGTGAGTTATGTTTTCGGAGACAAAGAAGACATTGTATTTTTGCAAAATCTCTAGTGCCTAGTCTCTTCCAACGTTATGTGTTGTTTGTGGTCGGTCTACTCGGTAAACCTTCTCTGCGAGGCTAAAGAACCCAGTGTACTGCACGTCATCAGGCGTGACGTCATAGTGATAGTGTCCTCCTTCTCCGTGATCACTGAAACAATGAAAGTGTTCAATGCGCAAGTCCAGGCCCTGAAGAAAAGAAAAGAAATAAAAATTATTACAATGGTGATTTAGTTGACAGTTCTTATTTCTTGGTCGGTAAACTATTGCTATGTGGCACGACACATCGCTCTTGGGACGGACAAGCTGTTTGTGTTCTTAGCCAAGACACTTATACTCGGTATAAATGAATGTTCCTGAATATTGCGAAAGCCTGGCTCAAAAGGAAATAACTGAGACATAAAGTACTTACGGGGTCGTGGCTTTCAAAGACTCCAACACACACTAATGGCGCGCTCATTTCGTAAAATTTCAGCCAGTTGTTCACATCGGTGTCCGTCTTGAGTGGAGTTTCGGAAAAGTCGGGCTGTTAATGCAAAGAAACATTTTGATGTATAATAGAAGAAACCCATAAACCACTTATGCGTTTTAATAATGGCCTATAGAAAATAGAAAAAAAAATCTGATTTGATTTAAATCCACTAAGATTTTATTTAAGGCCTGTTCAAACGGAGACGCAAGCTTTCAAATTGCGTCTACTTGCGGTGCCGTTTGGCTAGGGCTTGCGGGCACTTGCGTTGACTTACGTTCACTTTGGTGGAGACCAAATTTGTGCGCAAGTCAACGCAAGTTTTTCACCGTTTGGCCACCCAACGCAAGTCAATGCAAGTATTGCTGTTTACTTAAAGAAATGAACTGCAGCGCGCGCAATAGCATTGAAATGGCTTTTCTGACAACTTGCGTGCACTTGCGATTAAATTTGCGAGTCCGATGGCCACCCAACGCAGGTCTGTATGCAAGTTGAACTTGCGAGTATTTGCCAGGGTCGTAACCAGGTATATTTTTTCATTGTTGATCCCAAATTTTAGCTCTAAATTTTGATTCCTGATCCCCAAAATGTGGCAACATTTGATCCCTGATTCCATTCTGATCCCATCTGATTGGCCGATCCGGATCCCATGACTTGTGACCCGGGATCCCGGGTCCATGATCCCGATCCCGAGGCTGTGATCCCTGATCCCATATACCTGGTAACGACCCTGATTTGCGACTACTTGCGCCTTCGTTAGGCCTGAGCTAAACACGTTAGCGAATGACTTACACACAACAAAAAGTTTAATTTATATCCAGTATTTACCATGACGTGAATCTTGGCCTTGCCTTTTTTTATCACAAATACTCCACCCATTCCGACTGGCTGGTCTCCATAACGACTGGCTAGCGTGAGCCGCATGCACTTAATAAAATTCTCTTTCCCAGTCCTCTTGCTGGCGCATACTTTCAGAACCTGGGGAATAACGCAGAAAAATTAGCAAAATTTAACTCTGCCTTAAAGAACATCGTAGTATCTACAACATCATTACCTATATCATCAAAGCTTGATAGAGCGGTTTTCACTCGAGTGTCGAAAGTAAATTGCGTTTGCTTTGGTTTTGCATTACTACGCTTAGTGATCGGCTTAAAAATCTCGCGCCACTTTCTCAGCCAATCAGAAATAAAACCAAAACCAATCGTGTCTCGCTCGCGCACGTTTTCCCGTGCTTCGTGTCAGCTACATGTATTTGCTTCGAGTTTTGATTGGTTCACTGGATTGTCTGTGTCCTTTGTGATTGGCCAGAGTAATTACTTTGGTTTTGGTTTTACGACACTCAATTGAAACTGCTCTAAAAAGATATAACTGTTACAATGTTTCATACCTTTCCTGGATTTCCATCACTAACAAGGAAATTTCCCAGCAAACCAAATTCTTCACAGTTGTAATGTTCTAAGACACAGGATCCATTCTGAAATAGAAATAAGTTTACAAACGTCAGCCTCTGGAGTTATTTCCTGGAGACTGCAAAGTAGAACGAGGGGTCGAGTGAAACGATGATAAATTAAAAAAGACAACTTTGTCCAACTGCACATGTTAATGGTGGATAAACTTACCTCTTTGTTAACTTTGGCAGTCTTTGTTGCAATCACTCCCTTCTGTTCAGAGTTTGTCACCAAGTTTGCCATCATCTGAAACATATACCAGTATGTTGGTTTTCAGATTAAATCCGTTTTCAACCTAGGTTATTCTGTTTCAACCTGAAGACGACACTCATTTATTCACTTAAAACAATTTAACTCATTTAAAGTAATCCTAATAAATGAATACAATTTGTTTTAAGAGTGTGGTTTTCAGGTTGAGACAGACAAACCCTGTTGAAGATTGAAAACGGTTTTAACCTGAAAATGGATTTGACCTACAACATATACATGTACAGCATCCTATCAATGTAACAAAATTAGAAGTTAAATATATTTTGAATTTGAATTTAAACAAGAACCCATAACAGTACTACATGTAAATTATTGCTCTTGAAAAGTTACAGATAATGTTGAAGAAATAAACCTAGACCTGCAATGCGTGCAGAGAGCTATTTAATCTTCTGATCGAACGAATTAGAACCCCGGGGGGTGGGGGGTACTCCCTATAATGGCCTATACGGGAGGCTCCCCCCGAAAGGGGTACCTTTTTCAGTCTTCAGGTATATAAAAGGGTAGGGATTTCACAAGTTTAGGTATACGAAAGGGTAGGGAAATCTGTCCTTTAGGTTTTTTAAAGGGCATTTAATTAAAATATTTCGAACGGATGCAATTTATGGCTGTATTATTTTAATTTATTAAGCGCTACATGAAAATGACAAGAAAACGTCATGTTCGAAGTCTATGTCATGTCTTTTGTTTATATGAAAGGGGTACCTTTTTCAGTAAAAAGTATACGAAAAGGGGTACAATTTCTGTCAAAATGGCATATAAAAGAGTAAGGGGTTAGAGCTCGAGGCGGAGTCTCCACATATAAAACATTTTTGAGTCCCCCCCCCCCCCCGGATTAGAACTCAATTACATGCCTGACAATGGTACTGTTTGCCTTTTCATTGTTCTGAATATCAGTAGTTTTACCTCACAATTCACTCCAACAAATTTACTGCTACCAGCTCCTGCTCCAATGACAAATCCTCCTGGAAGATCTATATTGTTTGCCACATCGTCAAAACTGTACAACTACAAAGATGTTAGAAATATATCATTATCACCTCAGCATGAAGTCTACATAATATTTTCTATTTTCGTCTTTGTATGTTACCTATATATAAGGTTCTCTGCATTCATCTCAGTAAACTGAAGATCGCATAAGTCATGCTGAAACAAGCATGTTTCAGCAACGTTGTAAGACTTGGAAAGTCTATTGTGTGGTCCCAGAAAATGTCCATACTCCCCCCGCAGAAAGGTTTGGAAATTCTTGGAGTGGGAAGGGTCTCAAATACCAAAAACGTAAAGGCAATGTATGAAGTTTAATTGGAATTTCGAGAGGAGTGGAGGGGGGGGGGGGTCCTTAGGAAAAATCCCTTCCGTGGGGGAGGTCTGGATAATTTATGTAACCAAACATTTTAATTATAATGAAATTCAGTTAAATGGATGGATTGAACAATCTTTTATTTACTAACATTATTATCACTGTGTGAGTAACCAGTGACTGAACAGTGTGTACCTTAGAAAGATTAGGAAGAGGTATGAGATATGGTGGACCACCAACATCAGCAATTCTGGTTCTCCCACAAATACCTTTAAATAGACAAATAACAAAAAAAAAAATAATAATAAAAAATTATGATCATGAAAATAGTAAAATAAATGGTAAAATAAATGATGTTTAATGCTATATTGACATTCATCCAAATGCTATATTGACATTCATCTTTCTAAATTTAATAATGATTTGGGTAGCAAGGATAATTTAATTACCTTGAGCAGCAAGTGTCCATGGCTTCTCTCTCAAATCAGGACAATCAACCACTTGAACATCAACATTTAAAAAATTCTTGGACAAGCCATCTTGGAGCACTAGATTAATGCAAACAATTGACAGTAAATCCACAGTATTGACCATGAACAAAGGGGAGTAAGAGGGGAAGGTCTTGATCACTCCCCACATTTTGCACTGTATTCAGTACTATTTATACACTTTTTATATATTTTTCTACACTTAGTGCCCAGTAAAGAAATTACCTGCGTACTAAGAACCTGCTGCAATTTTTAGGAGTTTGGCAAAACAGGTTCTTATATTTTGGGGTACTTACTGGCATTTTTTAGCTTCCCTGTGCAATTTTGATAAAATACAGTTATTGTATTATAAATAAAATAGTTTAACCCCACATATAAGAACCTTTTGGGGTATTAAGGAAGCAAATTTCTGCTCATCGGAGGTTCTTGAATTTCTAGGTTCTTATACGCGGGTTTTTACTGTATGTTTTCTACACTTAGTGGCGCCATCATTAATGACATTAAAAATGACTTCAAAGTGTCATCTGCATCTTCCAAATTGAATCAAATGCTCGAGTATGACTAGGTGGGATGTCCTTGCATGGACTACAACATAGAAACATAAATATTGATTAAGAAATTTTTATTTTTCCACACGACCCCATAAACTATAAGCTTAAATATTCATCGTGTTTAAATAAAGGTTATCTACCGGTATCTACATCATTTTTACAAGAAATGTTTCTTGGCCTGGGTATAAATATTATTATCGTGCATAATTTCACAGTATATTGACTGATACTTAGTTAGTCTACTAGGCGTAGGCTGCTTTGGTCTATGACAGATAGGTAATATTGTGTAAGATTGATCATGAGCACCTGAAATTTGTTTAGTAGAAATTAATATTACCGGTAGTTAATTAGGTTTAATGGATTGTATATTTTTAGATCATATTTTGAAATAAATAAATCAAAATAGTCTCAATGATTGATTCTTTATCTTTCTAAGCTCAGTAACCGATCAATAAACGCAAGAATTCTTCATCTTTTAAATAAATGAAGTTCTTATGTTTAATATAAGCTAACATGATCGCAGCGAATCGACCAACATGCAGTCTATTTCACAAAATATCGATCGTATCACTGATCTAGATCTTTTAAATCTGAAGGGAAACTACATTTTAAGGCTTTTTTTAAGGCTGTTTGGTATTCACTATACCTTGAACCAACTCTTCCAGTGGCGGTACCAGAAGGTCTCTGCTTTCTACTGGTACATTTTCCATCTTTGGTAAAGTATTTTCTGTCCTTGAGTTTGCTATTTTATTCAGCTGGCATTTGTATTTGAACCGAAGTATTTGACCTGCCAGAGAAAAAGCGAAAACCGTCAGGCGTTACTGTCTGTTTGTTTGGACTAGTACCCAGTCTTTCTTGGGTTTGCCGGCCATAAATAAAATTTTCAGATTACTTCTCGATTGAATCTGTTTGACGAAATTTACCTTCGATTCTGCCCGATTTTGCCCAATAATGGCAGCTATACGCAGATTGTCAAGATTCGCGGCAGTTGCTTCTGCAGCAGTGACATTTTCGGGAGCATATATCATCTACAACAGTACAAGAAATCCCGCACGTGCGAGCGCCGGTACAACACCCGGCTTCCATAGCTATCCAGAGGAATTTGAAGACCGGCTTCTTTATAAACCTTCTGGTCTACGGTGGGATCCAAACTGGGATATGTGCGACAAAGGTACGAAGAAGCCTAAAGAGAAGGTTGACGGTAGGATTGAGGAAGAATCGAAAGAAATAAAGCCTACAGCTGTACGGCATCTTGTGTTTATCAGACACGGGCAATATTACGAAGACGCCAAAAATGATGATGATAAACGGTTAACTGAGCTAGGAAGGTATGGAGAAAAGGCTTTTGTATGGAAAAGGGGTTTTATATAGTATATTCTGAAAAATATTCAGCCTTGGCTTTTCAAATGATCCGAAGATGGAACGGTATCAACTGAACTTCTAGAAACATAGGCACGCTAAGCGTGCAGGAGTTATTTTTTCAATTTATGGGGTGGCTTGGGGTGAAACTGGGTGATTGTCCTGTTGGGATGGTTTATGCCATGGGTTGAGCTATTTGTGTATGGCGGCCCACGAAGTCACTTTTTGCACAAAATTTGCTTGCAAACAAAATAACTTTTACGTGCATTTTGATACATCGGAACTGTTTTATTCAATATGTAAATTTTCATCATTTAATTGAAAAACAAAAACTAATTCAATTATCAAAATGTCACAAAATGGCACGTTCTTATTCTGTTTAAGCGGTTATTTTGTTGCTAGCTTTGTTGCAACCGTTACGTGTTACTTTTGTTTGTTACGGAATACTTTTGGCTTTTTGCCAAACACTGAAACATGATATTGTTGTTTTTCTCACTTTTGTAACATGAGACCTCTGTTTTTTAAAAACCAATGTAACACGATACCCTTGTTTTTCTCGAAAAAGCCACGATTCCATATAAACTATAGACATTGAACGAAAAGTACTATAATAAACGAAGTAATAAACGCATCAAATCAAAAACCACTTTCTTCGGGAAAGTTCTTTAAAGCGCAGTACACCTGGAGTATTTGTTTTCTGTCAGAACTGTTCGACAAAGATTTTCGTTCATTCACAACCTAAATTCTATTCAACAAACAAGAACTAATTGAGTTATCGAATTGTCACGGAATGGCACGCTCGTATTCTGTTTTTGCTCTCGATCGTAGTTGCTTTTAACAGCAAAGTTAATACTTGTACCGGTTCATTAAATGTTTGAACGAGATGTTTTACAGTTGATTTCAGTTTACTTTGGCCGCCCGCTTTGCGAAGTTTGTTGGGAAATTGGAAACTTTGTTATGAAGTTGCCAATTACGTTGCTAGTTTGCGAATCAAATTGCGAACTTCGATAAGTTCCCAACTTCGGCCCGACTGAACTTTCGAAGTTTTGGTTGTTGAGGAGAAACAAGACATGTTGCTCGAAAGTCATGGCGATTTCTGAACTCGAAGATTTTAGAGCTTGTCAAGGAGAGTTGAAGTAGCTTGAAGTGCAAGACAACGTTTCGCATCAGCGATCACGCAAGTGATTTGGCGATAAATAAATCTTATGCAGGTAGAAATTTGGTCAAATTTTAACTTTTTTGTACGAAAACACATATTTAACGATTTCTGTGAGGCATAATCTTCACTGTCTTCAATTTCAAGTCTTCTGCGTTTGTAAACCGGATGAAACTGGATGGTTTATTGATTTTAATCGAAGCCGACGCGACGCGACAGACTAATTTGTTCGAGACAACGTGTTTACGGCTCGCTGAACATAAAAGTTTTTTATTTTTATGACATTTGTTTCCAACAGTTTAGCGTAGAAAGCCCTTTTTGATAACATAATTATAGAAGGTTTTATTAATTTCGGGCCGACGTTGGGAACTTTGTATCGAAGCTCACAATTTGATTCAAAAACTCGCAACCTATTTGGCAACTTCATAACACTTTCCAATTTCCCAACGAACTTCACAAAGCGGACGGCAAAAGTATTAAATGACCACATTATTCTTCAAATCTGCTTTGTGCAAATGGAAAGCTAGCCTCTCCAAACGTACGCTCGAATAAGACGAATAACAAGTTAGTGTTGGGCCTTTTGCTCACGGCGTGTGCGTTGTAAGCAGGCGGGCGTTACGAAAAACGTTTTTAATCCATCGTTAAATCACAACTCACCGATTCCGCCTCCTTCTAATCTAAAAACTTAGAACGAAATTGCTGACTACGTCAGATTGCTTCCCCTTTATAAACTGCAATTTTATTGGTTCTGATAGTACCTGAAATCTGATTGGTGTGACAAACACACATACTTCACTGACCCACCGACTGATTACAAGGACACGACGACTAAAGAGCTATTTTTGAAAAAATAACTCAAAAATTAAACTTGATTGTAAGCCGACCCTCCACAGGGAGCCCAGGCTCACGCTTTGACAACTCGGTCAGAATGGAGGCGTCAAGATTATAAGGATTTGTATGAAACCACTCTCTGGACCCTCTCCTCCTCAGGAAGCGCTGTTCTTCTGCAGAGCGAGGCCCATTCTCTTCCCCAGACCCGCCTGTCCCTCTTAGCCGGCGGGGCTTTTGCACAAGGAACACATTTTAAATTTCCTTTCCAGCTAAGAGGGACTGGTAGCTCTGGGGATGAGAAATGAGCGGAACCCTACTTACCCTACCTCGTCACCAGTTGCCTGTGCTATAGAAAGGAAAATTAAATATTAACTCACTCACACTCTGTACTTGTTCCTATGTTTACATTCTTCTTTCCACTCCTCCCGGGGAGGGGGAGTGCTCTGCTGGGGTCTAAAAAAAGATATAATTTGACATATTTTTCCCAATTTAGCAACCCCATCTCAGCCTAAAAGGCCATAATTAGAACCCCATCACAGACCTGGAAGGTCAAACATTGGACTGGACCTCATCCAGCGGCACATACCCATATAGCATAATTATATAAGGTACATGTAGTTCACCCATCCCTAGAAACACCGGTAGACAAGCAGTTGGAATCCCAGTATTAATCCCACTGGCCACCAAAATTGGGTGGAATTAAGGATATAGCTAGGTCCGCAATGCAATTTACACAGTTCACTCAACACAGTTTTTGAAGAAAAAGTACTGTAGACTGAGACTGTTTACAGTCTAAATCAAACATGTTTTTATTTGGATTCAGGCTACAAGCAAACACAACTGGTCAAAGACTCAAAGATTTAAACCTCAAGTACACCAAACTAGTCTGCTCAACCTTAATACGAGCTGCTGAAACGGCAGATATCATAGCAAAGTATCTGCCAGATGTGCCAAGGGAGACATGTTGCATGTTAAGGGAAGGAGCACCTGTTGCTCCTGATCCCCCTTCCTCTTCAACCTGGAAACCAGTTAAAAAGGTCAGTGTAACATGTTCATAATTAATAAAAACCCTGCCATATTATAAAATGTATACTGTAAACCCCACTCTCTCTCTCTCTGATGGCCCCCCCCCCCCCCCATCTATTCTATAACAAGACAGCTCCACAGAAAGATAAAATCGTCTTTTTTCTGACTGAAAAGGTTTAGGTTGTGATAAAACAGTAGTCATGATAAATAGTTTATTTATGTTTTTGTCCCTGGCATTCTTCAGAACGTTTTCCGAGATGGCCCTCGCATTGAAGCTGCCTTCAGAAAATATATCCACAGAGCTGATGCTGATCAAGTAGGGGACAGTGTTGAAATTTATGTGTGCCATGCAAATGTCATTAGATATTTTGTCTGCAGGTAAGGATTTGTATAATGTGTAGATAGTGCAATGTACATACCGGTATGTAAACCTTGCTCCAAAGGCAAGTACAAGATACATAGATTATTTGTGTGGTGCTATTTATGATAAAACAAATTAAGAAAATAAATTACCTTTATTCAGACACAGTAGTATTTAAAGCTAGAAGCTTTTGGGGCCATTAAGTTCCTGATTGAATTGATTTTTTTGTGAGGAGGAAAACTTGAGAACCCAGAAAAACCCTCCGCGCAAGGACGAGAGCCAAAAACAAACTCAACCCACATATGAGGTCAGGTCCAGGATTTGAACCCAGACCACACTGATGGGAGGCGAGTGCTCTCACCACTGCACCATCCCTACTCCCTCCCTTCCCCTGCTCAATCTCAAGTAGAATAATTCAGCCTCGGCTCTAACCTGGACTGCTTGATCCAGAGTCCATGCAGTCAATCCAGTGTCCAGTCCTAACCATTAGCCAACCATGCCTCCCATAAAGTAATTCAAAGTGTAAAAAATATTATTATTCCTGTTTGGTTTGCTGTTTATAGGGTTCTTCAGTTTCCACCAGAAGGCTGGCTTCGTATGAGCATAGGCCACTGTGGAATCACATGGGTAACAATCAGGCCAAGTGGGAGAGTGAGCCTAAGAAGAATGGGTGACACAGGCCATTTGCCCCCAGACCAGATGTCAGTATAGGTTATTCAGCAACAGGGTAGCAAGGGGGGGGGGGGGGGGGGTCGTGATCCCATTTCACACACAAATTTTGACCAAATTCATATGTCAGGTATACTTGAAACAGCAGATTAAGTCAAAAATTCATGATTCACATCTCTTTTCTAGCTATTTTCACGCATCACGGTCTAATGTTTGCCCTTATCATGCGTCACACATACCCCTTTGCTACCCTCCAGCAAGTACACATCAGCTGACATGCTGCAAATTCTGTCACAAAATTGTAGCGAGACTGCATCAAAGTAATTAATAATGATAACATTTAAACATCAGATTTATTATGCACATGTATTAGTAGTCCAGGATTTCATTACCATGTACAGAAACATATTTATTTATAATTTATGCACATGCAGTGGATCTGCATTAATTAGACTGCCATTGGATCACCAAAATCTGGATGGATTTCATTTAGGAGAGCAATCTCGTTCCCAGAGCCTGTGTTCCTCTTGACCAGCAGACAGGAAACTCAACGGCTCTGGATGAATCCAAACTGGAACCAGGATTTCCTAGTTCCGGTTTGATTGTGCGCGTGCGCCGAAGATTGTGGTGAAACGAACAAGTTTTTTGACAGCCAATCAGATTCAGACGCCTTTGTGGTGGCTTTTCAGAATAGCCCAGAGGTCTCGATCCCTGGCGCAGACCAGAAGGATCACAGCCTCTGGGACGAGATTGTTAGGAGGGGTATATTAAGCTCAGCTTAGTTCCTTGCCCTCAGGTGGGGGATAGGACCAGTGAATGGAGTGTGTTGTATGATGCGAAGTATGGGGATATATTAAAGGGGATGTTAAATAAGAAAATGGGCGAGTCAGCCTTTCTTTGGGCAAAAAAGTAGTAAATAAGCGTTACTGAGGTAGTCTAATATTAATAAGTTGACAATGTGTAGTTTTACGGTGAAATAGTTGGTTTGCATAAATTACACATCTTTAAAATTTCCTTACATATTTATTTGGTACAATGCAGACTATTTTTCATAATATTTTGTATGTTTCTATATTATTTTAATTTATCACATATTTCATTTTTTGTGGCGACATTTTCACTGTTGTTAAAATACATATTTATATTTTCGACACGGCCAAGTGCACAAAATAAACTTTTCCTTTTCAAAATTTCCAGTTTTACATGTACATGTAGTGTTTTTGTGTGATTATTAAACAACGTTTTTTTAGTTAACGAGGTTAAGAAACGATTAACGGTAGTATTTCGGGTTAAAGGGACTATGTCACGGAGATTTCGCAGAATTTTGGTCTAAACTGTTCTGAAATTAGTGGAAGGCAACCTAACCCATAAAAATTTAAAACAACATCTTTAAACATCTAAACGAAGATATAACCTTAATTTGTGGATAGAAATCAGGCTACGGCTATGAATATCGATTTTTTGGAAGACGCTCGAAAACAATTTGAAAACGTTATCAAATTGCAATCCGTTTTAGCCATCCGCGCCAAAAGGATGAAGCTTACAAGCGAACGTGGGCGTACTATGCAATAATAATGGTATTTGATGTTAAGCAACATTTTTTGTATTCGGGTTAAAAGCCGAAGTATTTTAAAAGGTAAATTTTCGGAGAATAAGCGACGATTTACCATTTAACATACAAAAGCACATCGGCTTGATCTAATAAGGTCAGAGAAGCCCAGTATAAAATTTAATCCATCATTTCTTCATTTATATTGATACACTAATCCCACCCCCTTCCTTTATTTTACAACTATGCTTGTTCAAAAAAGTCACAATTCCTTAATAGAATGTCGGTCGTTTCGCCTATAAGTTGTTTCGCCAACAAGTCGATTCGCCTACATGATTAGTCCAGTCCCTGAACTCTCTTCCGCGCGCCTTTTATAGGGGCTGAACCCAGGCGCGCGAAGAGACAGTCTCTCTCTCCCTCTTCGCGCGCCTGGGTTCAACCCCTATAAAAGGCGCGCGGAAGAGAGAGTTCAGGGACTGGACTACTACACGATCTGAGATGTTTCGCTAACACTGAAGTCGATTCGCCTACACAATTTATTTTCGAATTTGAAGACTTTATTTAAAGCAGAGCGTATTGCTTAAGGTCGCGAACAGTGACACTACTTACCAGTCACACGTCATGTTTGAGTAGGGAAGGAAGACAAGGCCTGGGACCGAGAAGTTCTCGCATCACGCACAGCGGTCTACGAAAAGAAATATTTTTTAAGCAAGACATGAGGCAAATGTGTTACTCTGATTGCTTTTCAAGTCGCAAGAACATCTTTTCAAGGAAAAGTATGGGACGGGTGAGCTGGTTTTACAATAAAGCTTACTACGTCTTCACACTTAAATAACTGTTATTTTGGTTCTAGATGGTTCTTTACCTAGTCTTTATATAGTTATTGACAACAGTTCTTTTCTGACTCTTTGTAGGCGAAACATCTTAGCTCGTACGCGTGTAGGCGAATCGACCGGATTCCAATTCTATGCAGCTTTGATGGGACTTTGCACTACAATCGAAATGAAGGCTTAACTGGATTACACGAAATATTGAATGAATTATGAAGAAAATCTGCCTGAACGCACAAACAAAAACATTTACCTGTAACGCCTCCTAAACGGTTTGGCATTCTGGGATAAGCAGGGTTCATTCCATGGACTAAAAAAATTACTTCAGGCACCCATTACAGACTCGTACCCAGTCGCTTCTCTTGCTTTTTGAGCGGCGCGCAAGGCATCAAGGGAAGGACGAACTTATTTTGTTACTTTTTCTATGTTCTTCCCATCAACCTCTTCGAACGTAGCGAAAACGAAAAAACGGGTAACGACTGGGTACGAGTCTGCGCCCATTACGCTATGAAAGTAGCTCTTAAATATGCTGAGCTGATATCTGGTCTATTTGCCTCCAAATCATCAAAAGTTTGTATGTGATACAGTTGAATCCCGATAACTCGAACCCCCCGCTAACCTTTTTCGATTCCCCTCCAGATCATTTTCTTATTAATATTACCTTCGATAACTCGAACCCCCGATAATTCGAGTAATTACTGTTTGAACAGCTTAGACAAGGAAAAGATACAGATATTGGCAATTAGTATATAATTAATGTTCATGCACCGTGATTGGCTGCTTGAAATCGTAATTTCTTGCTCTCAGTATCCGCACCTGTCAACAGCTTGAGCTATAAACATTTATGAACTCTCGGTCTGATGACTTGAATGAACAGAATGTGTACCATGATTTTCAGTACTAATACTACGTCTACTGACAGACCGAGTGACTCACGGAGCAAAAAGGTAACGCGGTATACGTATCCTGAAGCGACAAGGTTGGAGCATTGCTAAATGGGAAGTTACCTTATTATAGGAAATTATACTCCCTGAAAGGGCGCGCGAAAGAGAGATTTCAGGGACTGGACTAAGGAAATTAACACTCGTGTCAATGAAGGTATCTGAAATTAACGCGAATTGGAAGTAAGATTACTCCTGAATAACGGAAATTAACGCGAAAAAGGAGGTAAATTTTTAAAATGAAGGAAATTAACACGGCACAAGGAAGCGCAGTTTGTGGCGACAGCAAGAATAAATTTTATTTCATCATTGAATCTTTGGCCGAAATCATAAGAAGTTGACGTGTTAGTTGTTGAACTGCCCTTCTGAAAATAGGCATAAACTGGAAATATCGTAAACAATATACCCATAGGATTTTACATCGCAAAGATTGAAATACACTTTTCCAATTTGGAGAAAAGAGAAAGTCAACTATGCCAGGACAGGATCCGGAATTTTCGGTGATATTAATGGAAATTAAGGTCGCGGAAATTAACGTTTTAGTAAATTAATGTCGCGGAACCTAAATTAACGCGATTATTTTAAATTCGCGTTAATTTCACGGAGCGTTAATTTCCTATTAATTTTAAGGTACATTCCTTGCAAAAGATTTCGAACGCTTTATTTCGGACGTTTAATTCTCGGACACCTTTAATCTCATTTCGGACAAATTTCGGACACTGTTGAAACATGGCTAAAGTAAATTTACGCCTACAAAACACGAATTAGACTAAAAAAACATCTTTGAAAATAATAGTTTAACAATTAATAATAATCAACTATGCCAGGACAGGATCCGGAATTTTCGGTGATATTAATGCAATTAAGGTCGCGGAAATTAACGTTTTAGTTAATTAATGTCGCGGAACCTAAATTAGTTTAACAATTCACCCTCAAAGATTCACTGAAACACTGACGCGAAAATAACACAACTACTATCAAGCCTTTGTGTGTCTCAAACCATGTCTCAACTAGAGTTCGCGGCATAAACTAAAAGGAAACTTAAAGCTTTGGAGCTTAAAATGGCTTAATGATCTGCGACAAGATCTTCATAAGGATCATTTGGTTCTAGTTCCTTAGTTACAGCTTCCACTATTTCTGCCATCTCAAAACCTTTCCTTGTCACATCGGGTTTGTTTGTGTACTTAAAACAGTTATACTGTACTGTAAATTTGACTACTCAATTTGTAAACTGGCAACCCGGCATTTTTAACCTAGTGGTTATTTCGGGTTGTCAGATCTCCTAATCTTTAGCAATAAATTTATATAATAATACTGTATTTCAATTTAATGATAAGGAAATAAAGAGGATGTTGTTGTAAATATTTTGGACGCTTAAAAATTTCAGACGGTTTTATTTTCGGACACTTTTTTTGTCCGAAATTAAAATCGTCCGAAAAAATAGTAAAATAGTGCCCTGCCGATGCAAGAACATAACACACGACTCCGGCCGGGGTTCGAACCCGGTACTATTTTGGAAAAAATCATGCATTGCTTGGGATATCTCAAAATTTTATCTGACGTTAATATAGCATTGGAGTTCGCAGTGGCTGTTCAGAATGGCAATAATTCAGGTGGTCACGAATGGGATTCAGTAAACTTTATAGTACCTTATCGCCAGTTTTTTTAAGATTAATTATTGTTGCCTTAGTTTTGGGTTGTAAGTGCGACTTCCTAGAATTATCAACCAGACAGCCGTACAAATGGAATGCACGTTTTCGCTCATATTTTGTCCATAGATAGGTCCTGGTGAGAAACTAAACGGACCGTAGTTAGTTTTACCTAATACATTTTCCTTTCGTAGAAATATGTCAAAAAAGATTTCGCCCCAATTTGGCTCAAAATCGACTTCCGGTTTGACTGATTGTTTTGAAAATTTGATCGCCTCGCGCATTTTACTGCCGCTGTTTATGGATCTTTCAATAGTATTTATATTCTCTTTAGGTCTTGATTGTATAACTGAGCGAAAAATAAAACAGTTCGAGATTAATTTTGAGCCTAGAATGGGGATAAAATGATAGGCAAAATTTGCAATTGGGTCGCGAGCGAAATTATGCAGTAAAACTTTGCCATTTTTTTCTATGTGCGATAACTTAAAATAACGTGAATATACATTTTATGGGTTAAAGAGACACCCATCTGATAGCATATCGTAAGAAATCTCTGGGGAAAAGGTTTTAAGTGGCCCGCTTTGGCCTGTACTTATTACTAATTTCGCCGAAAATCTGCCGTTTTAGCGTGACAGGAATTACGTGACAAGGCTAGTAAAGCGCGAGGGAAATTATCTTTTTGAAACAAATACTTTCAAACAACCCAAGTATAAAAACGGTTATGTGCTGAACTCTTTGAAAAGGTAAAAGCAATAAGAGATTTTCCCTTTACCCGTTTTGAAATAATTGCGTGATCTTAACACGCTCTTTATCACAACATGCTAAACGGCTCGTCGGTAAGGTTTAACCTAGCGAAATTCTGTGTTAGTAGTTTTAAGCTGTTAACCCCTCGATCATTTTCAAAAGCCGGTCGTATAAATAGAAAGCATTCTCAGTTCAATTATAAAACGTAACAACGAGTCAATATTGTTTGGTTTATTTCTTTACGTGATCTGAAGGGAACTAGCAAATAATTAAATTATAAGTATTTGCCGCCGGAGTGCAATGATGTTGATTTTGTTCGTTGATGCGTTGTTGTTTCTTTTTGTATCAGATTGCCGATATTTTCCCAATTATTATCCTATAAGCGAAGCAAAAATATAAAGCAAAAAAATGTTGGCTAGAATTATTTACTAACAGGTATCAACACTGAAGGTATTACTGAGGACTATAAACACCTTTATGGTATAAGATCGAACAGAAAACATACAATTGCCTTATAGCTTTTTAAGTTATATTCAGAGTTCTACGTTTTTTGCCCGAATAGTACATTTCAATGAACTGAAACTTCGGAAATGATTAGCGCCAGAATTCAACGCAATATTTGGATCAGTCCTAAATAGATTTTACTTGCGATAAGCAAATTGTTAAATTAAATTAATTGTTAAATTAAGTTTGAAAACACGTCCTTATCCGACAATTCCTCACTTCAGTAAACACGACTCTTCGAACAAGATGAATGCTTGTTGTTCTTTTAAGTCATTAGTTGGTGGTCAGTGCTCCTTTGATCGCAGAGACAGAAAGCAGTCAACGGAGATCGTCCCACTTTTATCGTGCACTAAAAATGTAGCACAACACAAGTCACTCTTTCAATTCCATGATGTGGAAAGTGAAATTGAGTTAATACTTGCTCGTGCGGCGATGTTTAACACTCCACAAAATGTCGACGTAATGACTGTTTGCCCATCACATCGCTCATCCCTTGGTCTCGGCTGGACAAGAGGAACCGAAAGATGTAGGGTCCCTCAAGATATATCTCTACATAAAATGGTGAGAGGAAAATATCCAAAAGCCGAAAGAGGGGTAAACAAGACCTTCTCGAAGAACGGGAAGAAGAACGGGACATTTGGTTCCCGTTGGATCAGGTATATATCGACTTCTCACTCGTGTTATCGCTTCTTGTCTTATACAATACGTCTGATAGTTTCCTTCTGTTTGCATAAGGTATGTGCAGATCATGCAGGGAAATTTTGAGTTCAGCGTCCGAAGAAGAGAAGTTGTCAAAATTAGCAGCAAAGAACTCGCCTCCACTTGTCGACATAGATAACAAGGAAGAAGAAGTTGTTAGTCAAATGACAGAGTTGACATTCAGGGTAAGAAAACTGTGACAATGATAAGCCTTTACTTAAAAGAAATCCATGGCGTTTTAAGCAAGTGTAAAATTTATTTATTCCGGACAGCAATGAGAAAATATATATAACAGGCATGCACAGCACCTCTTGGGGGTGGGGGAAAGGGATACTTGGGCTTTCGAGTGACGGGGATGATCGAATGGGGGACACAATCAAACCTAGGGCTTACTTATCCTTAAAAGTTTCAGAATTAAAGGAGTAATAGTGTAACACAAAGAAAAAATGAAACAATTCACGATTAAGCATCAGAGCATGTTAAGAGCCTGTTTACATGAAAGATTTGTTTTTAATTCAGCCCTCTTGTTATGATCTACAGTCAACTCTCACCTTACGGACACCCCGCTATAGCGGACACTCGATATTACGGACAAAATTCAGATCCCCGCCGAAAGAGGTTTGACTGTAAATGACTCCCGCTATTACAGACTCTCGCCCGACCGCCCCCCCCCCCCCTGAGGGGGGTTACTCCCTCTTATGGCATAAAGGAGGAGGCTTCGCCCGAAAGGGGTACCTTTTTCATGCTTCAGGTATATATAAAAGGGTAGGGATTTCACAAGTTTTGGTACATGAAAGGGTAAAGACATCGGTCATTTAGGTTTTTAAAAGGGTCTTCAATTTAAATAATTATATTGAACAAACGCACCTTATAGCTTTATTTCTAAAATTTATTAAAAGCCATGTAAAACTGACATCTAGAATTCCTGTTTTAGGCATATGTCATGCATGTGTTTTTTTGGTATATGAAAGGGATACCTTTTTTCAGTAAAAGGTATACAAAAGGGGTGCCTTTCTTGTCAATATGGTATATAAAAGGGTACTTTTTTGAGTAGCCCCCTTGGGATTCTCGCTATACCGAGCACTGAACGACGCCCCGAGCGTGTCCAGTAAAACGAGAGTTAACTCTACGTGGCAATAACATTTTGTAAAATGTAAATGTTGTTTTATAGTGGTCATGCACTTAGCTTCGAGATTGTCACTTTGTAAGTCTAAAAAATTTCAAACCCGAAAGTGTTCTCGCTGGGCTCAGCACAGAAATCCTTTGACAAATTTTCTAACAATGCCCCAGCAACACTTGATGTGCAGTGTTATTGTCAGCCTTCGGTATGGGTACAGCGATATACACTTACTTGAAAAAAATGAAAAATGAAAAGATAAGTTTGACCTACTGACTGATCGTTTGCTTGCTTGATTGATTGATTGACTGATGGATAATCTGACTGATTGACATGATGGCTCCAGTGTAACCACGTGACCAATATATCGCAAAACATAAATCGAAAATTTCGTTTCACAAAAATGTTTCAGCCGCCTCATTTTGATCGATTACTAAAGAAGGTTCAATCCCCCGCCATTCCGGTTGATCATAGGTTTATGACTATTGGTCTTCATGTAGTTGTACGCGGCATTGCGCTTAGGGGCGTAAAATAGTAAAGTGGATTTATTTAAATTATCTCCCATTGCGTTTTTTAGGAAATCAGTACAGTAACAGACCAAAGTCATTTCACGAGTACCCCATTTACAGAGGCGAGGTCAAGCATGTTTTCACAAGCCGATACCCCTTTTGGAAGTCTGTATTTGCCTTCAGATACCGAAAGTCTTGATGACACCTGCCAAGACAGAACTCCTGTCGACAGGTCAAGATCTGCACTGAATGATTTTCTTGCGTCAAGAGACATAAGTCCTATTCGATCTTCTTTAAGGACAACCTGGGATGACGTCGGCGAAAGAACCAAACGTTACTATGTAAAGAAGGCGAGTGAGGCTGTAGCCGCCTCATTGGAAGTTATAGCTGGCGAAGATTCTGATAAATTGTGGGACAAACTGGTCTCTTCAAAGGCAATGAATCAGCATTTTCTCTCAACATCCTTAGAAACAGAAAAAGTCGATTCTGTTTTACTGGAATCTTTAGCAGAATGCTACAACAGTGCTACCCAGTGGGATACGCGTCGTCAGATATTGTCTATCATGGTTGACAAGATCAGCTTTAAGTCTCTTCAAAGGTGGATTCCAAACCTCACACAGTATCGATTCAAGATTGCCAGACAGCATCTGCTGATCCATGGTAGAGGCTCTCCTGTTCCTAAACCTATCCAGAAGAGAATGTACGTTTCCCCGGAAATGGTTGACCACTTTATTTGTTTCATAACCAGTCAGCACATCATTCAAGATTTACCATTTGGACAGAAAAACCTTACTTTGAGTTCCGGTGAAGTGATCGCAGTACCCAATGTTATCAGGATGATGATTCCAGAACGTATAGCACAGCAATATCAAGAGTACTGCAAGGAGTCAGGCATAACCTGCTTGAGCCGAAGCTCTTTGCTTCGAATTCTTGACGTCTGTTCTGCCTCCGTGAGGAAATCCTTACAAGGTCTGGACTACATCACTGCTTCTGGCGCGAAAGCGTTTGAGGAACTTGAAATTGTGGCTGAGCGACTGGGTGAGCTTGGAATGGGTATGTCCTGGGCGAAACAAAGAAAGGAGCAACTGAAATTGGCCAAGCGTTACCTGAAAAGTGTCTTCACGGTAACGACAACAAATAACCCTTAAAACATTGCAACCCGGGGGGGGGGGGGGGTACTCCCTATAATGGCCTATACGGGGAGGCTCCGCCCTTTTTCAGGCTTCAGGTATATAAAAGGGTAGGGATTTCACAAGTTTAGGTATATGAAAGGGTGAGAAAATCTGTCATTTAGGTGTTTAAAAGGGCCTTTAATTAAAATATTTCGAACAGACGCAACTTATGGCTGTATCATTTAATTTTTTTTAGCGCTGCATGAAATGACAATAAAACTTCCTGTTTTAAGTCTATGTGATGTCATGTAGGTATATGAAAGGGGTACCTTTTTTCAATAAAAGGTATATGAAAGGGGTGCCTTTTCTGTCAAAATGGTATATAAAAGGTTAAGGGGTCGGATCTCAGGGCGGAGCATCCCCGTATAAAACTTTTTGGAGTACCACCCCCCCCCCCCGGGCATTGCAACAGCTTTGAGACTAACACGTGCTTGTTTTTATAGCGTAATTTCTCATACGATCCTCTTTGATTTTTTAAGGTACATGTTTCTGAGTCGTCGACTGTCCCAGACCATTGTAGATGTTTTGCGCTCAGTGATGCCAAATGTTCCGATTACCAGGGAGAGTGTAGTCATATCCATGATGGGGTGTGTGATCGTTGCAGCCTGGTGGAGGTGAGCATTGGAGAAATAGAAGACGCCCTTAAGCTAATTGCAACAGAAAGCGAAGAAATGGACGAGTTGACCTTTAACACTGAACAAGCAAGGCGTAGCATCAGTGCCGTGAAAGCTCACCTTCTTCGTGCAGTTAACCAAGATGAGGCCAGAGTCGATGTAATGGAAATGTTAGAGGAAAATTCTGTTTTCTTGGTCCAAGATTGGGCCATGAAGTTTCTTCCCAGAAAGTATAGAGAAAGTCAAAGCGACTGGTTTGCTAAGCGAGGGATACCTTGGCACATCACAGTGGCACTACAGCAGCGACCAAACCGACAAATCGAGACGATGGCATTCGTGCACATTTTTCAAGCTTGCGACCAGGACAGTCACTCAGTGCTTGGCATAATGGCGGATGTTCTCACAAAATTAAAGATTGGTATGCCAAACCTTGAATCAGTATTCTACAGACAGGACAACGCGGGGTGCTATCACTGTGCTTCGACCATTGTTGGTGCTAAAGTGGTAGCAGATAAAGCCGGTGTTACCTTAAAGAGAATGGATTTTTCAGATCCACAAGGTGGCAAGGGAGCATGTGACCGAAAAGCGGCGACCATTAAATCCCACATGCAAATCTACCTCAATGAAGGCAATGACATTGAAAATGCTGCTCAAATGAAGGCTGCCATCGAGTCTTTTGGTGGAGTTCCTGGTGTAGTTGTCACCTTGGCAGAAACGCCTCAGTTGCAAACGCAGAAAGCCGTCACATGGGAAGGTGTTAGTTTTGTTAACAACATCCAGTATGAAAGCGATTGTTTGAGGGTGTGGAGGGCATACGGAATTGGCCAGGGAAAATTAATTCCTTGGAGCAAATTCCAGGTGACTGATAGCGATGGCGAACGTCACTTGCTTGTCGATATCGGAACTGATAATGAAAGGAGCACTCATTTGCTATTTGTCGATTTGAAACCTCGGAAGGTTAAATGCCCTGCAGAAGTTACCTCGTCTGACGGCGATGATGACGGAAGTGCCAGCGACGAGGGAAACGCCAATTCTGGATTGTTTTCTTGTCCTGAAGAAGGTTGCATCATGACATATCAAAGATACTCCAGTCTTGAGCAACACCTTCAATGTGGAAAGCACAAACGTGCTTTGGAACAGGAGACACTTCTGGACAGAGTAATGCTAAGATATGCCTATGAGCTTGAAAAGGGTGTATCCAAAGTCGAGGAACTAGGCGATGTGGCGTGCCTTGGAAAAGATAGCAGTTGTGATGCTCAAAATCCTCCTATGTCCATGGGCTGGGCGCTCAAGAGTTCCTTTGTTGGGAAAAGGTTCAATTCCAATCAAAAAGATTACCTCATTAAGAAATTTGAGATAGGGCAAACAACTGGAAGAAAGCTTGACCCGGCTACTGTGTCCAAAGAAATGAGGACTGCCAAAGATTCCAATGGCAATCGTCTGTTCACATTCAGCGAATTCCTGACAACGCAGCAAATCCGGGGCTTTTTTTCCAGACTGGCTGCCAAACGAAGTGTTGATGTTGTGACCGAGGAAGACGAGGAAGAAGAGATCTGTGCGCGCCATGAAGAAGCGTTAAGTGAGATGCGCAGAGATGTGTCCAATTTCGTAGCTCTTCAGCATCCCATTATGCATGACACTTATAACATCTGCGAGCTTGCCTCCAGTGGCAAACTTGCAGCTACTTTTCGTGTTACCGTTTTGCGCGACATCTGCATCTTTCTAGGCATTGATGTTTCAAATGTCACGATAACCCGCAAGAAGCCTTACATCGATAAGCTTCAAGAGGTGGTGAAGTCTTGTACCTGCTACAAGTGAAAGCCTACAAAGAAGCCGCATTTTCTCCGTCCAATGTTAAAGTATTGACAAATACGTTATCTCATCATTTAAAGAAGACCATTTTGTAACAGTATTAAGTATTAAGTAGAAGCTTTCTCGTTGTCTTTAAAATAGTTAAAAATATTAGCACCCTGCTCCACACTCCTTTCAGATATTTTATCTTCCACAATCTGGTTGCCTTGACCCCACCCGGCTCCAGCCTTGTTTAAAAAGTACAAACTTTCAAGCTAAGCCCTGCTTAAAACAGGCTTAGAGCGTTAGAGGGGGGGGGGGGGGGAGGGCTTTCACAATGAAATATCACCCAAATGCGTCAGGAAACGCTATGTGTAGACAGCAAAAGGGGAACAAAGGGGACGCCAAAGAAGCGGTGAAGAAGGTGGGCCTTTCCCTTCCTATAAGAGGGATGGGATGTGGAGTCTAGTAGGTACTGCTAAAAAAGCTATTTTTCTCCGCTTTATCAACAGCGAGGTAACATGGCTACAAATATAATGTGTTTTTAATATGAAAGACTTATTGGCAATATCTAGCGATATTGGTGCTTCCCATGTTATGATCATGATAACTTGACCCAAAAGAAACCTTACATCGATAAGCTTCAAGGGGTAATGAAGTCTGGTACCTGCTTCAAGTGAAAACCGGCAAAGTTCGTGCTTTACATACACGTAGGTTTTCGCAATATTTTAAAACTCCGCTCTGTAAGCCCTTTAAACCCCCCCCCCCCCGTCCTTCCCGGCCACTGATATGCCACAGGCTCGTTACAATAATCCCACCTACGAATTTGTAGAAAAGTTTTGCATTTAAAACAATGTTGATTTCCTTATGGAACTGAAACCGCTTTATGTGGACAGCAGGATGGGAGGTGGGCATTTGAGTCTAGTTGGCACTGATTTTAGGTGAAAGTAGAGTTGAAAATACTTGGCAATTTTCAGTGATCTATACTAGAACAGAAATATTACTAGATCTAAAAATATCCCTACAATGATCATGCATGAACAAAAGGAGTGAAAGAAGGGACATCTATAAAAGTATGCCTAGAAAGGCATACTTTGTTTCCAATATTCCCGGAACATTGTGTGCTAATCCATGTTACCTTTTATAGTTGATTCCGTGCCAAAGCTAAACGCTGTGAATTCTCTATCTAGCCAAAAGATTTGAACTGCTAGCAGATCCTTTTATAATACTTTCATATTGTTGTAAGTGACAGTTAATTTCACCATAAAAGTTGTAACAAATTGAAGTGTGAGAAATCATTGTAAGTTGTTTAGTTACGCTATTAAATCTGCCAAGTATAAAAGGAGCGACAAAAATTATCATTTCCCTTGTAGCAGAACGCCCTGGTCACAAACTCTGTCATAAGTGGTGCAATAGGAAAGAAAAAAATCCTAACTAAGCCCTTTTGAATTCTTCTGAATTACTTTAATGAAAAGTAGACAAAGCACGTACATTTGCCTGGTTCTGAATTTCAGCTGAAGAACACTTAACAGCACAGCCACTCGCGATATTGGTATAAAACAAGTAAAAGTTTCCTTTCCATTTACATTTGGCATGTGACATCTATCTTTTTCGTGTATTTTAAAATGATTAGATTGTTTAAAATACAGGAAATCGTGAAACTGTCAGCGGGTATTGTGACAAGCAGTGTCACGCAATGATTTACATTTTTTCTGATTTACGGCAAAACTAGTGATAAACAAAGGCCAAAGCGGGCCACTAAAAACCTTTCCCCCAGAGATTTTTTTAAATATACTATTAGATTAATGTCTAGTTAACCCATAAAAATTGTTTTTACGATATTTTAGGTTATCGCACATAGAAAAAAATGGCAGAGTTTTACTGCATAATTTCGCTCGCTACTCATTTGCAAATTTTGCCTTTGGATTTATCCCCGTTTCAGGCTAAAAATAAATCTCGATTTGTTTTATTTTTCACTCAGTCATACACTAAATACCTAAAGACATTATAAATGTTATTGAAATATCAATAAACAGCTGCAGTATAACGCACGAGGCGATCAAACTTTCAATAAAATCAGTCAAACCGGAAGTTGTTTTTGGGCCCAATTTGAGGCAAAATCTTTTTTTGCATATTTCTACGAAAGAAAGCTATATTAGGAAAAACTAACTGCAGTCCGTTTAGTTTCTCACTAGGGCCTATCTATGGGCAAAATATGAGCGAAATCGATTTTTCCAATTTGTGCCAGGGAAAGGCGATATTAGTCGATTTTTGGAGAAAGCCGCACGTAAAAGTCCAACCAGCTCTTAAGGACGGACCATTATTTTTTTAGAGGAGGGGGTATGAAAAATATTGAAAAAATTGTTAGCAGGGCCTAGAAAGACAAAAAAAATTGTTTGCAAACACGATATGTATAACAAAAATAGTGTGCATTTCCAAAAAAAGAATGTTTGCAGAGGTGCATTAACTAAAAAGAAAAGTTTGAAGAGGAAAATTTTTCATCCCCCCCCCCCCCTTCGAGAAAATAATCTGACCGAACGTGCCGTGTTTATTCTTTGATTGACGGAAAAATGTGGATAAACTGAAGAAGTTGTGAAAACGTCTAGCTGTTAGCTATGACAGCCACGATATTATTTTTATTGTACAAAAAATACAACTCCGGAAAGAATTTACTGTTGTTGCAGTATACGTACCTTTTTACTTACTTTATATATGTCTTGATGAAAGACAGAAGAACAAAAATGCTAAGAAGTGTTATGATTCTAAGTGTGAAAATTTAATAACATCTTTTCCCAAAGATTCTTCAAAACAACAAGAAACTCTTGGCAACTGCATTTCGCTGAAAAAAATTCAGTTCAGCATTTTCATGCAAATTTAATTTCCGATAAGAATTTTTTTTTAAATACTTTATTTATAGAGGGTAACTCCAGGCAGTGAATTTGTATCGACAAAGTTTTTAGTCAGTCAATAGACTTTTATGCCGTGAAATTCAGGGAATAATATTACTAATTCATGATTATTCGTAGAACATTACTGCTATGGCTCTATCACTCTCTTTTTCTATCTTTATTATTGTTATTGTTTTTTTATAATTTTATGTTTTTAATTTTCATCATTCTATTTTAGTGTGTAGTTGCGAAACTGGTTATAAAGCTGTACAATGTCATTTTGTCAAAACCTGTATTTCGCCTGGCCACTCGCTAGAGTATACAGCGTTTATTCCAAGTGTTTCATAAATAAGTCGGTTTTTTAAGATTTTTGTCTTTTCGTGCACTCGATGATGCGAAAACCCCTTATTAATAAGTGGCGTTAAAAAGCTGACACGGAAAAACTTTATGCAAATTTTGTTTAATCATCACAGGCTTTCAATCCTGCTGAATCTATTCCCTGTATTTGTTTGTTCAACGTGTCGGTGTATGTGCATATTTGAGTGAGAAGCTTTTAAACGATAAATTGATGAATATGTTTCGTTTTGATTTGTCGTTTCAAAGACGAAAACTGCCATTTGAGGCAGTTAACAGTTGAAGTATAAGCATGTAAATTTCAAATTACGAACGCAAAAATGGACGAACCTCGACAGGAAATGAGCAGTGCAGTTTCAGAGGGCTCTGAGGCGCAATTAATGGTCGATTACGGTAGGTAAATTGCTAATAATCTCCCTTCTGTTGATGCCGTTTTGCAATACGGGACGACAAAACGTGGTAAAGCGACACAGCTTTCTATATGCTGTCATAAATTGAGTTTTATTGAGCCCGCTCCTCTCTCCGATTGATAATCATCTAGTCAGAAATTATTACATTATTGTAAATCAGTGTTTGGTCTGGAAAATTAAATCGAATTTTATAAAGTTCGTACTGAGTTAAAAACGAGTTTACTCACGAAATCTTCCCGTATAGAACCGTATAAATGCAATACTGTATTTCCGATAGCGCGTTATTAGATATTCTTGGTCTTTTCTGTAAAATAAAATGAACTTGTCAATAAAGAATCGAAGCACTCGGAGGTAAGAATTGAAACTGATATAAAATCTTTTAAGTATCTTTCAGAATTAAATTGTTTAGGACGGGATTTTCGCTTGTTTAATTTTACACTTCAATGGCGGGTGAATTGATAACACATTCGAAGACGAGTGTTGATAACTCGACTAAAAAATATAGGCTTCGGACAGCATTTTCCCGATCATAATATTTGTCGAATCGGTTTGTAAACTCAACTGCCTGCTTTGTCCTGAATGTCAATAGAGTTGCTTGCCAGACAGCTATCCACTGTTTTTTTTTTTACTTGATGTTAAAAAGGCCAATTTCGTCGGAAACAATTAAAATCGCATCAAACTGGAGAAAAGGAAACCAGTTCCTCGTTTAAGAGAACAATTTGTTCAAGAACCGTGCGATTGATACAAATAAACAAACAAATTATAGGGCTATAAGAAAGCTTAGCTTTTGTTTAGTGGGGGAACAAGTGAACAACGGGTGCCGTATTGAAAAAATACATTGTAGCTGGTTAGATATTAAACATTTTGACTGTTGCAAGGACATACCACGTGACTCTAACATTCGAGACTAATAATGCATGGGATCAAAACCAATAACCAAAGTAATTACCCTGGCCAATCACAAAGTACACAGACAATCCAGTCAGCCAATCAGAACTCGAAGCCACAAGTTGCCGGCAAGAAGCGCGGGAAAACGTGTGTGAGCGAATCACGGTTGGTTTTGGTTGTTTCTTTACTTCTGATTGGTTGAGGAAGTGGCGCAATTTTTTTTTAAATCAATCACTAAGCGTAGTAATGCAAAACCAATTATTAAAAACCCTACAAGCTCCAAGAAAGTCATTATTTCTTATCTGAAAGGTCCGTTTATATGACTTTTCTTTTCTTTATATATTTACCCGTGTTCAGTTACAATGAAATGCTTCAGTTAGAATTGTTAAAAAGCTGAGGGATTATTACACTAGTATCGTGATTTAAGCTAACGAAGGTTGATCGACCGCTAAGACTACGTTTTTATGGATGGGCCGTCATGATCAGCGGTCGTTTAAATGCCTGAGGGGACGGTGAATGATATATTTTAGTAACATTATCCGGGTCAACGGGTTCCACGACAACATAGTATTTTAAACTGACAGTGAAATTAGTAGGTGTCGCTCTTTCTAGCTTGTTATTAAAAATGTGTCAGTGATGTTTGAAAATATATTGGAAAGAGGACAATTTAGAACTGAGAAAACATCTCGGGCGGGAAACACCTTCGCTGAATGTTAAATACATTTTTGTATAATTCTTCTTATGTTCTGAGCAACAAAATCGTTGCTTAGGAATCTTTCAACTTTTAGCAACATATGCTTTTAAAATGTTATTATACATGTTTAAATTAGTCAGTGTTAAATTTTGTTTCAAATGCATTTCTAGTAACCAACGGAAAACTTGTTTTGCTTTACCAGATGAAGCGGATCCCAATTCTAAGAGATCCAACATTTTGAAAAATCTCCCTAGTCGTCAGCTGTCACTTTGGAAGCGAAAAACTAGAAAGAAAATGCAAGACGGAGACCGATCGAGAGCAGACGACTACGAAGCTGTAAATAGCGAGGATTCTGACGAAGATGTTTTAGACGAGACTAAAAGCACAACAAGAAAGAAGAAATTCGAGCAAACGGAGCCTTTGTCTGAACGACTTGTAAAGCTGAGAAAGAGAAGGTAAAAGAACAGCTTACAATAGACAATATTTACTGTAAACATAAGATGTATTTTAAATAAATAATGATGTTTTTGTTATTGCGATGATGGAAGCCATTTTAAGTTCGCGTGCGGAATCCATTTAAATGTGCAAGCCATTAAAAAACATAAATAAAACACTTTAGAAGCCTTTTAAATGCTTATATTTCGCATTGGTCTGGAGTTGGTTAAAAACATGAATACATTGATTAGAAAAATTAGTCCGTTGATTAATATTTGCTTGTCGTTTTCCAGGAGTTCTTCAGTGGTCTATGAATCACGAGGAATTTCTTCTTTCACAGAAGTACGGCTTTATGTCGCAATGGTAAGTAATTTGCAACAAAATTGTGACTTTGGGAGAACATTTTTAAGTTTAGCGTACATTTGATTGATGTTCCGAACTTTTGAAATCAAAATGAAAGAAAATAGAAAAGGGTTTCGTGTGAAACTATGGAGAAACGTCAAACGTTTCAGAGTGCACATGCACGTGTTTTTTTGCGTGCATGCAATGGTAATATTTTTTGTTAGCAGCGAAATCCAAGACCGAGCAAGAATTATTTACCTGCTTAATCAGGATATGATTCTACGTTTTAATTCCTGTGAACCTGCGTTATATATAGAATAACCAGCGGTACTAGACAGAGGTGTATCCTAAATGCAGTGTCAGTCTTCGGTTAAAACGTTTTGTGGTCCGTGACATCTGTCAATGAGGACACGCGTACGACTTGTCGAGTTTCGGACTGTTTCTGTTTTCAATAAGGATGTTGTGAATGTCAATCTTGGGGCTTTTGTCAGGTGCCAGCTAAAATGTTAGTCACTCAATAATCAGCTGTCGTTGTGAAATCAGATATCACGTTGAAATGATTGGCCATTTGCCGGGCCATCAAGATCTAATTCTATTATGTTGATAAAATAGGAAAAACTCAAAGTACAGTATATTACATTTATGTTTTCTCCCCTTCATCCCATTAACACATGACTCAATGCTGCATGTCCTGAAGCTAGTTTGCCGGGCCCCAATACCCTAAGCGAACACAACACACCAATGTTGGAATTTAATGGCTATGAACAAAGGCCCATAGCCGCTTTAATAAAATCATTGTTTTGAAATCATTATCAATTCACATGGAACAAAGTCCCATGACTCCTCAGCATATGCCTGGATGATGTCACGCAACCCGTAACGCAACAAAATAATTTACATGAGAATGGAAGGGAAAAAACATAAAAATCCTATTCGCAAGCAAATATTCCATTTTTTATTGATCAAACATGCCCTTGACGCATTGCCTTTCACGCTCTGATTGGCTACTGAAAAGACGCCCATGAAACATTATCGCACGCTGAATACAGGCAGTTTGTGATATTGTGATATTAAAATAAGAAAGTCTTTAATTTTCAGATGTTTAAAAGATGCTACGGTACAAGCAAGGAATTCGCGAACTCTTATGAGTTATGGAGAGGCCACTTCAAGGAAATAGAAGGTGAGCACAGATAGGTGGCTCATTTGGTTACAAATTCTCCCTACTGGAATAAAGAGAACTTATGGTGATCAATAAGGAGATTAAATAATTTGGTCTTGGAACCAAAAGGCTCGATCGATTTAAGACGTAATCCATCAGGAAATCGAAAAATATTAAATTTAGTTGGACAAAAATCGAATACCAGAATAATTTAAATCCTATTGCGCTATTTTCTACTCTTTTTAAAAACTAAAGATGTAAGTAATTATCCGTGATAACACCAACAACAATTTCTTATCAGAGCTTGAGAAAATGAATTTCAAAGTTCACAAGAACCATGTAAACTATGGGTAAAATCTCACGTGTAGCTATTTTGTAAAATTGTCAGTGGAATTCAGTGGAACTTCGAAATTTGTTTTCGATGTTTGGTGTTGTTACAAATAATTTCTTTTGATAACATATTTGAAACAGTAACACAGAAGTTTGCAATAAGATGTAAATAATTTTGGTACATAATTTTGAGGGTACCTAAACTTCGAGCCAGGATCCGAGCCAGGATATAACTTTAATCTTATAATATAGTCTAATCTCTAATCCTTTTATAAATATTTTTTTAAATGTTTAGACTTTGTACAACAAGGAATAGTGGAAATGGTAACACAAATGAACACAAAAACTAAATTTTGTAATCTTCAGTCCATTCCGATATTTTAATATTTAATTTAAATTGCAAGTTTTTATCATGGTAACAATTCTACAAGAATTCTGCATTTTATTCTGGCTTGTTAATTCATATATTGTCGCTGTTTTATTTTGCAGGTTCATTCGGCAATGGAGTTCTTTCCTACTTTACGTTTCTCAAGTGGCTGCTCCAGTTGAACGTCTACATTTTCATTCTGACTCTCTGCTTCGTAATCATTCCACAAGCGATCAGCACAGGCAAAGAACTGCCATTAAACCAGTCTCCTCAAAATGCCTCCAACATGACTGTAAATGCTTCCAGTTCTCCTGCCATAGTTCCAACAAGAGTAACTACATCTCCTCTTGTAAGACGGAGAAGAGACGTCTCGTCCAACGCAAGCGAAGAAGAAGAAGAAAGTGAGCGAAAGTGCCATCTCGTGAAACCGGCTAATTATTCCCTTTATACAAACAAGCCTTTCGCCCAACTTCTCTCGGACTTCTTTTCTGGAATCGTAAGTTGGCATATCAATATAATTGTATAGAGCAGTTTTCAAATGAGTGTCGTAAAACCAATTGAAAACCAAAGTAATCACTCTGGCCAATCACTAAAGTCACACAGACCATCCAGTGAACCAATCAAAACTCAAGTTTAAACATATAGCCGGCATGAAGCGCGGGAAAAAGTGTGCGAAACGAGCCAAGATTGGTTTTGGTTTACTTCTGATTGGAGGAAAAGTGGCGCAAGGTTTCTAAACCAATCAGTAGGTGTAGCAGGGATGTAACCAGGCCTTTGGCATAGATGAGGCGAGAGTTTGCTAGGGGTCTCTGGGGGCATGCCCTCCAGACTGAGAAAATGTTGAAATCTAAAAGCTCTGAAACTTTTTCTTCAACATTTTTCATAATACCAATCTTCTTCGACTGGGGATAATTAATCTCCCAACTTTAAAAATATACATTTTTTAATTTTGGGGTAATCTAGATGTGGCAAGCGCCGCGTCTTGCCTCTTGATATAGCTAGTTACGGCCCTGCGTGGTAATGACAAACCAAAACAAGTAAAAACCCGGCGTTCTAATACGTTGATTCACTTTGTAGCACGAATAATCTGGCTAGAAGACATAATAGCCACTGGTATTTTGTTTGTTCAAATAAAGATGCAAGAAATCTAACAATGTTTTTTTTTAATTGTAGGGCTGGATAAACACCACTTTCATGTTCTATGGAAGGTACTCAGACAAAGTCTTGGTAATGAGTGGTGACAAGTCGTACTACAACATGCCGCTGGCTTATTTTATGGTGGGCTGTTTCTCCTTCCTGGTAATTCTACTCTCTATCTTATGGAGGTAAGAGATTTGTCGACTTAAGTTCAGATAAACTTAGAATTTTCTTAACGTTTTACTTGCTTTGCAACTGCTCCCACAGGCTGTTGATCCGTTGTATAATTCTGTGTTCCAATTTTCGGCTGCCTTTTAGTAAGGGTGGTATTTTCAATCTCGCTTCCATGTTAACCGAAGCTCGAATCCTCATTTAAACAACGCTTTCATTGGCTGTACAATTGCTTATTGAATCTCGTGTTAGGTGGCAGTTCCTACCGATCAGTGCAGCTTGTAGGCCAATCCGATGCAAAACCAAAACAACTTTACTTAAAATTTATTTTTTCAGTGCGTCGCAAATATTTGAGGAGAGTTATGTAAAGGAAGGCAGTAAATACTTTAACACGTACGCGAACAAAGTGTTTGGCGGCTGGGATATGTGCATTGAAGACGAAGATGCGGGAAAACTACAGACGATGAGGATCGTCAAAGAAATCGAGGTAAGATCGATGGCTTTACTGTTGAGGGTCACAAATTCAATGTATTAAATCAGCAGTACTGTAAGAGTTTTCTGTATAACAGTCTCATGCAGTTTTAGACTCTCTGTAGGACCGAGTGAAATGTCTGAAATTACGGCGTGTATATATGTCTGAATTTATCAAAACCAGGTCAAGGAAATTTTCACGGTTCTAAGCGCAAATCGCTGTAAACGCGTTTTTTTCTCGCCAGAAACTATCTCCAAACTCCATGATATAAAAACTAAAGGGAATGTCAGTCTTTTTTTCTCTTCTCCTCTCTCTTCTCTACCTTTCAGCGCTGTATTTCTTTTTTTTCCTTTCTTGTGGAGTTTTAAGCCAATTCGCGCAGTAACGTACTTGTTCAAGAATACTGACGTCACTTTTCTTTGACCCGGTTTTGATAAATACAGACATATGATTCAATAGTATGAGCAGGGAAAGCCTGGATTTCTCTCTAGATGCATAGAAAATGATTGATTGTAACTCGAGAAGCTCATTCTTGGCCTTTCCGGTCATACTATTGAATCATTATATGTGCTATGGATAGAGGTTACGGTTGCACGGATTTTGGTCTGTGCGGGTCCAACACCGACCATGTGTCTAGATAGCCACGTATATAAAATTTTTGATCTCTCCTTAGACTACATTGGCGTGGGAGGCGCAGTGGCCTTAACTGGTTAGCGCGCTGGACTCCGGGTTCGAGCCCTGGCCGGGGCACTGCGTTGTGTTCTTGGGCAAGACACTTTTCTCTCACAGTGCCTCTCTCCACCCAGCGTATAAATGGGTACCGGCAAATTTACTTCTGGGGGGTAACCCTGCGATGGACTAGCATCCTATCCAGGGAGGAGTAGAAATACCCCTAATCGCTTTATGCTGCAGAAATCGGGATAAGCCACCAGGCTTGTGTATGCACATTTTTTTTATAGTCTACCTTCAAGAAGTCTATCATTTTTTGGGATTAGTCGAGTGGCTTAGCTCGCGAGCGCGTGCGGAAGCTCGTCCATGCACTCGACTAAGAAACTGGCTGTGAGAAAGGCCGTCGTAAAATAAAGACGATTTTTTTAATTTTTTTTTAAAGGCCGTACTACTTGTAGTCAAATCTCTCCATGACTTTGCCTCTCATGGGTGTAGCTCCCGTGTTATTCGGGACGATACTGTTGGTGATAAATTAATATCGATGTTATAGAGTTTCTTTGTATAGGAAGGTCCAAAGTCTTACATATTAAATTGGAAACATATACCTTTTTCAGACGGATCTCGAAGAAGACTTCAGACTTGCAACTTTGGCCCAAAGAACAAAGAAGCAAATCTATAAACTGTACGCACTGAGAATCTTTGTGAATCTGATGGTGCTTGGGCTCTCGGGTCTGTCAGCTTACCTGATTTTTATGGCCTCTCAAATGTCTATAAAGGTAAGAAACAGCCGTGGAATACTGTGTCGTTATTTACATAGAAATTCACGTTTGGTGCGAT